>NC_056750.1:606333736-606488736 GCF_019279795.1 Protopterus annectens | reverse complement strand
AAAAGACTCTACTTAACCATATTCAACCAAAGTATAGAAAAAGCATTATATTACAGGAGTACAGCTGTGCACAGCTGATTAACAGTGATGAAGCCCTTCGTAAAAACAAATCAGTAACCATGATACTGTAACTCACATGATACTGTACTCATCACTCATTAGACCCCCTGTACTCATCACTCATTAGACCTATGATTGAGTACAATGCCCCATTCGGAATGTATCTGACCCGACACCTGCAGCAGCTGGAAAGGCCCCAAAAGTTCCTCACCAAAAGGATAAAGGGTCTCAAAAATATGTCTTATGCTGCCCGACTGAAAGAACTCCAGCTCTATTCAGTCTCATACCGCTTGCTCAGAGGTGACCTGTGCCTGACATATAAGGCCATGTCAAACCCTGATTTGATGAATATGCTTCACCTCAAAAAATCTAGATCCCTCAGAACCACAAGGGCGGGAGACTTAAACCTTGACACGGTTATTAATAGAATGTGCTGGAGGGACAGATTCATCAACCAGAGACTCCCTATGCTGTGGAACAAAATCCCAGTACATGTGAGGCAGAGCACCTCGCTGGCCTTGTTCAAGAGGAATCTTGACCAATGGATGGGAGATCGCAGATATACCCTAGGGATTACTTCAGTGTCACTGCTTGACAGAGGCACAGCAAAATAATAGGCATAGTTTTATTCAAACTAAAGGGGTGGCGAAAGCCAAATAACTATGGGCTAGGCTTATAAATGCCCTTGGGCAGATAGCCTAGTATGAACCTATGAACCTATGACAGATAAATATCACAATTTACAAGGGCGAGAGACTCGATAATCCAAAGAGAGAAAGTAATCTACAGAGCTAGTGAGGGTAGAGGTGCAGAAACCACACAAACCAAAGTCCAAACCACAAATCCAATTTATTGACAGCAGAAACAAACCAAATGCAGTCCAAATCCAGTGTTTGCTGTCAATAAATTGGATTTGTGGTTTGCACTTTGGTTTGTGTGGTTCCTGTGCCTATACCTTCACTACTTGTGGTTCTTGTTTTTTTCTTTTGGACTAATCTACAGAGTTAAAGTTACACAATAATTAATATCCTTCTCTCCATTACCAGGGAGCATGCAGTATATATAGGACATATGTGACAGCAGTATCATACTGTATCCATTACCAGGGAGCATGCAGTATATACAGGATATATGTGACAGCAGTATCATACTGTATCCATTACCAGGAAGCATGCAGTATATGTAGGACATATGTGACAGCAGTATCATACAGTATCCATTACTAGGGAGCATGCAGTATATATAGGACATATGTGACAGCAGTATCATACTGTATCCATTACCAGGGAGCATGCAGTATATATAGGACATATGTGACAGCAGTATCATACTGTAACCATTACCAGGGAGCATGCAGTATACATAGGACATATGTGACAGCAGTGTCATACTGTATCCATTACCAGGGAGCATGCAGTATATGTAGGACATATGTGATAGCAGTGTCATACTGTATCCATTACCAGGGGAGCATGCAGTATATGTAGGACATATGTGAAAGCAGTATCATACTGTATCCATTACCAGGGAGCATGCAGTATATGTAGGACATATGTGACAGCAGTATCATACTGGATCCATTACCAGGGAGCATGCAGAATATGTAGGATATATGTGACAGCAGTATCGTACTGTATCCATTACCAGGGAGCATGCAGTATATGTAGGACATATGTGACAGCAGTATCGTACTGTATCCATTACCAGGGAGCATGCAGTATATGTAGGACATATGTGACAGCAGTACCATACTGTATCCATTACCAAGGAGCATGCAGTATATGTAGGACATATGTGACAGCAGTACCATACTGTATCCATTACCAGGGAGCATGCAGTATATGTAGGACATATGTGACAGCAGTACCATACTGTATCCATTACCAGGGAGCATGCAGTATATGTAGGACATATGTGACAGCAGTACCATACTGTATCCATTACCAGGGAGCATGCAGTATATGTAGGATATATGTGACAGCAGTATCATACTGTATCCATTACCAGGGAGCATGCAGTATATGTAGGACATATGTGACAGCAGTATCATACTGTATCCATTACCAGGGAGCATGCAGTATATGTAGGACATATGTGACAGCAGTATCATACTGTATCCATTACCAGGGAGCATGCAGTATATGTAGGACATATGTGACAGCAGTATCATACTGTATCCATTACTAGGGAGCATGCAGCATATGTAGGACATATGTGACAGCAGTATCATACTGTATCCATTACCAGGGAGCATGCAGTATATGTAGGACATATGTGACAGCAGTATCATACTGTATCCATTACCAGGGAGCATGCAGTATATGTAGGACATATGCGACAGCAGTATCATACTGTATCCATTACCAGGGAGCATGCATTATATGTAGGACATATGCGACAGCAGTATCATACTGTATCCATTACCAGGGAGCATGCAGTATATCTAGGACATATGTGACAGCAGTATCATACTGTATCCATTACCAGGGAGCATGCAGTATATGTAGGACATATGCGACAGCAGTATCATACTGTATCCATTACCAAGGAGCATGCAGTATATGTAGGACATATGCGACAGCAGTATCATACTGTATCCATTACCAGGGAGCATGCAGTATATGTAGGACATATGCGACAGCAGTATCATACTGTATCCATTACCAGGGAGCATGCAGTATATGTAGGACATATGCGACAGCAGTATCATACTGTATCCATTACCAAGGAGCACACAGTATATGTAGGACATATGTGACAGCAGTATCATATCGTATCGATTACCAGGGAGCATGCAGTATATCTAGGACATATGAGACAGCAGTTTCATACCGTATCCATTACCAGGGAGCATGCAGTATATGTAGGACATATGTGACAGCAGTATCATACTGTATCCATTACCAGGGAGCATGCAGTATATGTAGGACATATGTGACAGCAGTATCATACTGTATCCATTACCAGGGAGCATGCAGTATATGTAGGACATATGTGACAGCAGTATCATACTGTATCCATTACTAGGGAGCATGCAGTATATGTAGGACATATGTGACAGCAGTATCATACTGTATCCATTACCAGGGAGCATGCAGTATATGTTGGACATATGTGACAGCAGTATCATACTGTATCCATTACCAAGGAGCATGCAGTATATGTAGGACATATGTGACAGCAGTATCATACTGTATCCATTACCAGGGAGCATGCAGTATATGTAGGACATATGCGACAGCAGTATCATACTGTATCCATTACCAAGGAGCATGCAGTATATGTAGGACATATGCGACAGCAGTATCATACTGTATCCATTACCAGGGAGCATGCAGTATATGTAGGACATATGCGACAGCAGTATCATACTGTATCCATTACCAGGGAGCATGCAGTATATGTAGGACATATGCGACAGCAGTATCATACTGTATCCATTACCAGGGAGCATGCAGTATATGTAGGACATATGCGACAGCAGTATCATACTGTATCCATTACCAAGGAGCACGCAGTATATGTAGGACATATGTGACAGCAGTATCATACCGTATCCATTACCAGGGAGCATGCAGTATATCTAGGACATATGAGACAGCAGTATCATACCGTATCCATTACCAGGGAGCATGCAGTATATGTAGGACATATGTGACAGCAGTTTCATACCATATCCATTACCAGGGAGCATGCAGTATATGTAGGACATATGTGACAGCAGTATCATACTGTATCCATTACCAGGGAGCATGCAGTATATGTAGGACATATGTGACAGCAGTATCATACTGTATCCATTACCAGGAGCATGCAGTATATGTAGGACATATGTGACAGCAGTATCATACTGTATCCATTACCAGGGAGCATGCAGTATATGTAGGACATATGCGACAGCAGTATCATACTGTATCCATTACCAAGGAGCATGCAGTATATGTAGGACATATGCGACAGCAGTATCATACTGTATCCATTACCAGGGAGCATGCAGTATATGTAGGACATATCGACAGCAGTATCATACTGTATCCATTACCAGGGAGCATGCAGTATATGTAGGACATATGCGACAGCAGTATCATACTGTATCCATTACCAAGGAGCACGCAGTATATGTAGGACATATGTGACAGCAGTATCATACCGTATCCATTACCAGGGAGCATGCAGTATATCTAGGACATATGAGACAGCAGTATCATACCGTATCCATTACCAGGGAGCATGCAGTATATGTAGGACATATGTGACAGCAGTTTCATACCGTATCCATTACCAGGGAGCATGCAGTATATGTAGGACATATGTGACAGCAGTATCATACCGTATCCATTACCAGGGAGCATGCAGTATATGTAGGACATATGTGACAGCAGTATCATACTGTATCCATTACCAGGGAGCATGCAGTATATGTAGGACATATGTGACAGCAGTATCATACTGTATCCATTACCAGGGAGCATGCAATATATGTAGGACATATGTGACAGCAGTATCATACTGTATCCATTACCAGGGAGCATGCAGTATATGTAGGACATATGTGACAGCAGTATCATACTGTATCCATTACCAGGGAGCATGCAGTATATGTAGGACATATGTGACAGCAGTATCATACTGTATCCATTACCAGGGAGCATGCAGTATATGTAGGACATATGTGACAGCAGTATCATACTGTATCCATTACCAGGGAGCATGCAGTATATGTAGGACATATGCGACAGCAGTATCATACTGTATCCATTACCAAGGAGCATGCAGTATATGTAGGACATATGCGACAGCAGTATCATACTGTATCCATTACCAGGGAGCATGCAGTATATGTAGGACATATGTGACAGCAGTATCATACTGTATCCATTACCAGGGAGCATGCAGTATATGTAGGTCATATGCAACAGCAGTATCATACTGTATCCATTACCAAGGAGCACACAGTATATGTAGGACATATGTGACAGCAGTATCATACCGTATCCATTACCAGGGAGCATGCAGTATATCTAGGACATATGAGACAGCAGTATCATACCGTATCCATTACCAGGGAGCATGCAGTATATGTAGGACATATGTGACAGCAGTTTCATACCGTATCCATTACCAGGGAGCATGCAGTATATGTAGGACATATGTGACAGCAGTTTCATACCGTATCCATTACCAGGGAGCATGCAGTATATGTAGGACATATTTGACAGCAGTATCATACCGTATCCATTACCAGGGAGCATGCAGTATATGTAGGACATATGTGACAGCAGTATCATACTGTATCCATTACCAGGGAGCATGCAGTATATATAGGACATATGTGACTGCAGTATCATACTGTATCCATTACCAGGGAGCATGCAGTATATATAGGACATATGTGACCGCAGTATCATACTGCATCCATTACCAGGGAGCATGCAGTATATATAGGACATATGTGACAGCAGAATCATACTGTATCCATTACCAGGGAGCATGCAGTATATATAGGACATATGTGACAGCAGTATCATACCGTATCCATTACCAGGGAGCATGCAGTATATATAGGACATATGTGACAGCAGTATCATACAGTATCCATTACCAGGGAGCATGCAGTATATATAGGACATATGTGACAGCAGTATCATACTCTAGCCATTACCAGGGGGCATGCAGTATATATAGGACATATGTGACAGCAGTATCTTACTGTATCCATTACTAGGGAGCATGCAGTATATATATATATATATATATATATATATATATATATATATATATATAGGACATATGTGACAGCAGTATCATACTGCATCCATTACTAGGGAGCATGCAGTATATATAGAACATATGTGACAGCAGTATCATACTGTATCCATTACCAGGGAGCATGCAGTATATGCAGGACATATGTGACAGCAGTATCATACTGTATCCATTACCAGGGAGCATGCAGTATATATAGCACATATGTGACAGCAGTATCATACTGTATAGTGGTACAGACGTCTTCAATATAGATCAGGCAAATATAGCACATAAGTGATTTATTGTGATAAATCCCAATCCCTCAGAGCCACACGCTTGTCATCACAATAAATAAAGCATGCTGGAGGGATAGGTTCCTGACCCAGTGACTCCCCAGACCCTGGAATAGACTGCCCATACATGTCAAGCAGAACGCCTCATTGGCCCTCTTCAAAAGGAACCTTGACGATTGGATGGGAGAAAGGAAATTCACCCCGGGGATCACGTCAGTCGCCCTGCTAGACAGGGGTCCAGGAAGTAAATAGTGTGGGAAGAAATAGCCAGGGAATTGTTATGGCTAGGCTTGTATAGGCCCTACGCTCGATAGCCTAGTACCAACCTATGAACCTAATTGGCCTACAGTGGCTTAACAACATGTACTATTTATTGTAAACATCCAATGGCAATACAATGTACAGCAGCAGGGTAAAAGCACCAACCTACATTTAAGCACATGGCACAGTTTATAAACTGACTAATGCTATTAGAGCAATATGCAGTACATAGTACAAATATGCAATGGTTATTCCATCTTGTTCAATACAGTGCAATGCATCAGGAGACAGGAAAACACATAGACAAGTGGCATCAGGAGACAGGAAAACACATAGACATGTGTATCACACTACTGTAGTAAAATAGCACATAACTGGTAGTACTATGCAATGCATCAAAGTCTAACTAACCACATGAGGATTGCATATTATACCATGACCCCCCCCCCCCATTAATATTCCAAAACATGCACGCTGATTGGTCAGCGTGCACGTTGTAAATCGACTTATACTAATGGAAAAAGGTCCGGTTGCCCGGACTTTTTCCATTAGTATGTCTTTTTTAAAACACTGTCTCGCTATGTTAAAGGAGTTTAACATAGTGACACAGGTTTAAAAAAAAGAACGGAGATCTCCGTTGCTTTTTTTAAAGCTGTCTCACTATGTTAAACTCCTTTAACAAAGCGAAACAGTTTGTAAAAAGCAACGGAGATCTTGCTTTCTCCGTTGCTTTTTTCAAAACTGTCTCGCTATGTTAAATGGGTTTAACATAGTGAGACAGCTTTAAAATAAGCAACGGAAATTCTCCGTTGCTTTTTTAAAAGCTGTCTCACTATGTTAAACCCATTTAACATAGTGAAACAGTAAAAAGCAATGGAGATCTTGCTTTCTCCGTTGCTTTTGGCCACAGCTCTGATGTACTGCATAGGCATGCGCAGTACATCAGAACTTCCGCGGAATACCAGACAGCTGCGGAAGGGCAGCAAGGAGGCATTATACAATGCCATTATTTAAAAAAAGTAATTATTTTTTTTCTTAAATAATGTCATTGTATAATAGCAATAACCCACTTCTGTGTGTGGGTAATGCTGGATTTACCCACAGTTGGCTTTGTTTGGCCAACCACGCCAACTGTGGGTAAATCCAGCATTACCCACACCCAGGCGTGGGTTATTGCTATATTATACATCAGTACACAGCGATAAACAGCACAGTGTACAGGAGCAATACAGAGCCAATGTGTATAAAGAATAATCACATGCCTGGGAATCTGCTTAGTATGCTGCTGAAGTATCTAAGACAGTAGTAAAGTCTCCACCAAACTTCATTCCAAAGTGCGTGCTACTATTCAGTATCCTAGGTGGTGATGATGTCAGTAAAGCACCTTCAATGGTATCTCACAGGTCACACTGAACAAAGTCGTCGTGATGGTGTTCATATTGCCTGCCCTGTTCACTTGTCATACGAAGATGTTTTCTCATTCTTGGTATTCAGGCATATGGCTTC
Organism: Protopterus annectens; assembly: GCF_019279795.1. NCBI lineage: Eukaryota > Metazoa > Chordata > Ceratodontiformes > Protopteridae > Protopterus > Protopterus annectens. The sequence continues at coordinate 606,480,868 of NC_056750.1, read as the reverse complement.
CATGCTGTATCATGCTAAAGTCAGTGACATAAAATCACATTCCACAAGTTAAAAGAGGATAATGAGCTGTAAATCCAGTGTAATCGTATGAACTAGAAATACACCAACGCACTAAATATCTGTTGGCTTAGTTGTGTCTCCACACAGTAATAGCCTTTGTATTCACAATACTTGTGCTAATGCAGATAACAAAGGTCACAGCAATAGCATGCTTCCTGATGGTGCACGATGAAAAGCATAGGGCATTTGTTGTAGCATCTTGCTAATGCCATATACTTTGTTGGAAAGAACAAGCTCCTTAAAAGGGGAGCAGGTCATACAGATTGTAGTACGATGGGGCCACGTGCACCTAGAAGGTGTGCTATGCTACAAATATACAATATCAATACCAGTGTCTTCTTCCTGCACATTATTTGGCATGGAGAAGGAACATACACAGATTCCACAAAAGCTACATGTTTTTTAAATAGACAAAACCCATTTCCAGCTCAGGTCCATATTCCTTTACTTATACATAACTACTACCATAAGATATTTTGCAATGAGTAATGCTCCAAGGGTCTTTCTTGTTCTGTGGTATGAAATAATATGCATGCCTTTGCAGTAGCATGGTGAATGCTTGCATACAGCTCTGATGCGTTGCACTATATTGTTACAAACTGGCAACAGTTGCATATCTGATGTGCAGTAGTAGTATTAGAGCAACAGTAATATTTATAAAAAAAAATGTAAAAACTTTTGTTGCAAATATACATTGTCCTGATACTTCACTTGCTAGTATAGGATAGGTGAAAATCATTATATGCATTATTGACTAGAGCTCAGAATAATTAATTGAATGTTCATCATATTGACCACAGCTGCAGTAGCCTTAGCTACATGGGTTATATCCTACCAAGGCTATAACAGCCAACCAGCAGCTAAAGCTTCAGGGCACCTTCCACAGGCCCAAACTGTCAGGCAGCTCCAGCTGAGCTGACTAAAAAACAATTATGGGTGCCAAGCCCTTCAGAGCCACACTGCTGCCAAAGAGTACACTCCTCTGAAGCTTTCAAGGATCAATAACAGGTGTGTGCTGTTCCTTTGCTGGGCAGATAAGCTCCCTTTGTAGAAAAAAAATTCCATTTATTAATATTGATTATTATTTATATTTTCTTCTTCAGGAAAGTTATTTTAAAGCTAGGAAATTGTGTTTTAATGGACTGTCAGAGACTACTGTACCTTTAAATAGAAGTATTCTGTTTTTCTTGTCAGTTTGAAAATTGTTTAAAGTAACTGAAAAACACTTTTTCCTGTGGACAAATTGTACTTATTTTACTTTGTGGGGATGACATAGTCTTTTAAAATGTTTTTACAGTGTTTTCCTTACAAAAAAGTGACTTTTAAAGACTTTTTGTTTTTACCTACATTAGCTGCTTCTTTCCCTGGGAAACAGGAACCATTTTCAGCTAGACCTTGGAACAGACTGTTACTCCCACAGTTGGTCCTTCTTCCAGCCACAAAAGGAAATGTGAAGCAAAAAGCCTTTGCAACCACTGTGGCCATTTGTTGTACCTCAGACCGCTCATCTTTTTCCCTGAATTCCTGTGGTGTAGCACCTACAGCCACAATGGACCCAGTGTAACCACGTCCCCTACAGCTGTTGGGGTCCCCTCAGTGGGCAAAGAACAGTCACTCTTGTTGATCCTGGGAGAGGGAAAAGGGAAGGCTTCCCTGCTTTGTTAGAATGTTGTACCCATCCCTAGAGAAGCTGCAGCTCCCACTAATAACACTGTTGGCCCCATTTTTCCTGTCAAAAAGAAGCAAAAAACTAAGCATATATCTGCTGTTCTTCAAATTTCCATACACAGGAGTAGCTTATTAGATCCTTCTTGTACGGTAGTTTCTGGCAAAAGAAAGAGAAATACTTCCTTTCCTGAACAGATTTGAGATTCTGAATCTGGACAGGAGGATGAACCAATAGATACAGGGGTTTCTCCTCAGATTTCTGATACAGACTCAGAGTAGAGCTCAATTTCTGATCCTCCCTGTGGAGCTTTCTCTTTTTCTGAGACTATTTCTAGAATGTACCAGTGTTTTCAGTGGGAGAACACTGAGGTTTCTCAGTCCCTCAGAAAATGCTAAGAGCTGTTACAAAAGGAATTTCCAGAACCTGAACCTATTCCTCCAATTTTGTTTGCCTTAGAGGATGTGTGGGTTACTGCCTACAATTTTCCTGACAGTCAAGCAGCAGTGCCTAAAATCGCAGATAGGATGTATAAAGTTCCTCAATATTTTAAGTTTTTATTCACTTTTCCTAAACATGATCCAGTAGTTGTAGCTTTAGTTAATCCTTCTGCAGCTAAAGACTTACTTTATAGATTCATAGGCATTAATTGGCTAGCTGCTCTTGTGGGCCATTTTAAGCATATCCAATTCCTCTCAAGCATGAATCAAACCAAGACATTCTGTCTGTGAGGTAAACACCTTAACCATTATGCCCGCCCCAACCCTAGTTAACTCCAATCCTACTATTTCTGATGATAGGAATAATACTGATTGATTATTATGGGGAAAAATGTATATTTTTGCAACTTTGATGTTCACAATTTTGAATTGTCAGGCTATGTTATGGTTTGACCTGACTAATTGTGAAAGTATGAGGAATATTTTATCTACAGTTTCTTCTTGTGAGGAAAATTTGCTTTAAATAATTTAATTTATTCTACTGCTCAAGTCACTGCTCATTGTATACATTGTGTTTGACTCTGCTGATACTTCTTCAAAGGTTATGGCTACTCGTATTGTTTTGAGGAAGTTTGCATAGCCGTATTCTCAAAACCTCCCAGGTGATGTTAAATTCTCCTTTGGCTAGAGATTTAGTTTTTGGTAGGATGCAAAATAAACAGTCTCAGCAAATGCAGGTAAACAGATGTTGAAGAAGAAATTGTAAGTTGGTTCCAAGAAGAATTCTGGAAACTCCCACAACCAAGGACAGTTCAGTAAGTCAGAATGACTAAGAGACTTTACCCCCTATCATCTTCCATAAAGTCTGAATCTCCACGTTTCTCTTTGTCAACAGATAGTTTCAGACAAATGTGTTCTGAATATCATTTATCAAGGTTAGAGATAGCAGTGGGAGGAAAGTATTCCTTTTCAGGGGATAAATCCTCTTCCTCCAGACAAGACATTTTTATTTCTACCTGTCCATCATCACATGCTGTCCCTGGGTGTGACAGAACGAGTTTCCCCTTCCCAGGACGGAAAGAAGGTGCCCAAAGTCAAAATGATGTCAGTTCACAACCTGTCACCTCTTCTTCCTCATTCAAGTTTCCTGGTAACACTATATTTAAATGAGGCTTATCATCACATCCCTATTCATCCATATTTCAGGCATTGCTTAAAGGAGAACTCAACCAAAATGGCAAGTTTTTTTTTTTTCTTAAAAAAAAATTTTCATTCTCTGTAATCCAACACTAAACATGTCACATACAAAAACGTATAATTTAATAATTATTCCATTTGTTCTATGTCTGAACTCATTTCCATTTGCCTTTCTTTCCTGCATTTGACTCATTATCTGTTACACTGTGATGCCTGCAAACAATAGCTGAGTAATTAGGTTATGTCTCTTAGTACAACTACAGAGCCATGAAGAAAACAATATCTCTTAAAGAATGACATTTAAATATGTTTATCAGTCACAGATTGCCAGCATCACACCTCAGATTAATAGTATAGCCCAGGAGTATGAACAAAAGTAAGGCTATCAAGCAAAGTTTTCAGATTTAAATGAAAAAGAAAACATTTTCATCTTACCCTTCTTATTTTCTAACAGTATTTGATTTTGAACTTTTTATCTACACTGCATTTCCTGCAAAAGTATGTGCTTCTTCTGGTGTTTTGTTACAGCATTTTTGCATTGCATGCAGCGTTTTGTTGAGATAAGTCAGTTAGTTTGGGGAAGAAAGATTAACAAAGACTTTAATTCTAGCTACAGTATTAAAAACTGTGAATGCAACACAAACAATCTCAGCCCAAGACTATTAATCACAGAGGTCAAATTTCACACACTCAAACAGTAAACTACAGTTGTTACTTTGAAAAGAAACATTAACCCAGCTACATTTTCAAGCATATTATTCAGACATTCCTTAAAACGCTTTATCAGAGATAGTCATTAATGAATATCAAAGTAATTAAAAATGCAGCGTGATGTTGGCAGTCACTGTACTTCTGTAAGCTGATGCGAGAGAACACCACAGTAAATGATCCTCTCATCATAGGGATTGCTCTCTATCATTCTAGAATGAAATCAAGAAGGTGAAGGTACTGACGGTAAAACAAAATCATGCTACCCATGACAGCCCCCTTCAGGGCAATTTGGGTATAACAAATTAGAAAATAATAATAACCACTTACTCTGATACAGAGACATTAGTAATGCAGAAACGTTCAAGATATGCTGAAAAACATATGCTTTGTTTCCAGTTTTTGGGTGTGGTTAACCTTAAGTTTGTGTGTTTGGATCACATTAACAGTTGTCTGCCTTACCCTTTGGACTACCCACTGCATCGAGTGTGTTCACTAAGTGCCTAGCTCCAGTTATAGCTCATTGCAGTCTATAGGGTATCAACAATTTTTCATATGTAGATGACTTGCTTATCTTTGTAGAGTCCTTTTCAAAGTGTCAGGAATCTGTCTACTGGGTGAGGGATCTTTTACACAAGCCAGGATTCCAAGAGAACATTCACATATCTTTCTTAACTCATTCTTACAGGATTGTGTTTCTAAGATGTCAAGTAGACACCACAGTTCAAACAGCTTTTCTTCCACAGGAAAAAAAAATAGATATTTATCTAGATCTAATTTTAGGGTTTTCCACTCAGGCGTTGGTCATTGCCAGGGAATACCTCAGGATTTTGCGTCTCATGGCTTCTGTGATTCTCATCATACCCCTGGCAAGACTCCACATGAGAAATATGCAGTGGTATCTGAAATCACCTTGGTCCCAGCTCCAACAACTTTTGTCTTTTGAAATCATGGTGTAGGGGCTTATTAGAACAGAGTTCACTTTATGGAGACAACAGATATCCCTAAATCCATGTCTTCTCTACTCCCTCCCTGTTCCAAAACAGTCACCACAGATGCCTCAGGCTTTGCTTGGAGATCAATTTCAGGAGGGATAAAAGTCCAGGGGATGTGGGACATCAAGGACAGACACAATCACATAAATATAAAAGAGATGTTTTTGTTTTGCCTAGTCAAGACACTCTACTCTGAATCATCTTTGGTCCCCGGGACCTGTTCAAGTTGTTACAGACAACACCAAAGTCATGTGGTTCATCAACAAGCAAGGGGTAACCAGACTGTACCTTCTTTTCAGGCTACCCATGTTAGTTTGGGATATAGCTTCACAGTACAATCTCACTTTGTGTGGCAGATAAGGTGAGCAGGACAAGGGCAGACCCTCATAAATGGAAATTGGATCACATGGTCTTTCATAAATTGATCTATCTGTAAAGAGTTCCTCAAGTAGACCTCTTTACTCCACTCTGAACATTCAGCTGGCAATATTCTGCTCCAGGGCTACATGCAAGAAGGAAGAAATATGCACATTCTTTTCTTTGGACAGGAATATTCCTGTATGCTTTTCCACCCTTTCCACTAATATCCAACGTACTCCTGAAGATTCAGGAGTCCCCCAAGATCATTGTGGAGTTAACTCCCTTCTGGCCCAGGCAACAGTGGTTCTCCCTTTTTTGGAGATGGCTAGGGGAAATTCCCACAAACTTCCACAGACAGGATCTATTCACACAAGCAGAGGGGCATTTGATACACCCTTACCTAAATCAACTTCAACTAACTACTCGAATGATAGGGTCTTAATTCCTTTTAGGCACTTCTTTACTGAGGACATGCACCAGGTACTAATGAAGGCAAGAAAACCTACTACCAGAAACTCATATGCTAGCATATGGAAAAGGTTTTCTAGTTGGTACCAACAGCATAACCAGCACTCATTCGGGGCTAGTTGTTCTTTGGTTTTACAATATTTGTGTGAGTTACCATCCTATGGTCTTTCTTACTCCTCTAGTAAAGTTAATTTATTGGCCATTTCAGCATGTCTACTCATGGATTCACCTCTTTCAATGCAGTTTTTGTAAGGGGTTTTGTATAAGAGGCTTCCAAGAAAACTGGTGGCCCCTCCTTGGGATGGTAATGTTGTGTTAAACAAGCTAACAGTTGTTCCATTTGAACCAGCTAACCTTGCTGACTCGAGGTTCTTGACATGGAAAAACGTTTTACTGATTGCTCTGACCTCTGCAACAAGAGCTTCTGAGTTGCAAGCTCTTATGGTGAGTCAACTCTACCTCATTTTCCACAGGTACATGGTTTCCTGATAACTAATCCTTTTTTATGCCTAAAGTGGTATCCAAGTTTTCTTTAAGCCAAACTATCAATTTCCTTTCCTAATCCCAAAAATGAAGAAGAAAGGATACTCCATACCTTTGATGTCCACAGACAACTCAGGTACTATCTTGACAGAACTAAATCCTCCAGATCTTCAAATCAATTGTACATTTCTTGTGAAGGTAAGAAGAAATGACAACCTGTGTCAAAACAGACTATTTTAAAATGATTGGCTAAGACTATTACCTTTTGTTATATACATCACAACAAAACTATTCAGGCAGAGTCAAGGCCAACTCTGCCAGAGCCTCGTCTTCATCTATGGCTTGGATTCTAGAAGTATTAGGGAATCAGCAGCTTGATCCTCTCTACATACTTTTAAAAAGCTTGATTCCTTCTCTAGGTCTAGATCAGGCTTTGCAAGGACCATTGTCCAGGGGCTCCTGGACTCTTCTCCTTCCGCCTCCCAAATATAGTTAACTATGGCAATCTACCCATATAGCTAAGGCTAGCTACTATAGTAGTGATCACATTGATCAATATGATGAACATAGTACAGTTGTGTAAGGAAGCTTACCCTAAATCTAGATGTTCAAATGATCACTGCTAAAGTGGCTGCTCCCTAAATCCCCCTTGTTTTTTGGTATTTTGTTTATGCCAGGGTGTGGTTATTTATTGTTTGCTCTTCCTAACATTGTCCTTTCAGGACTCAGCCCCCCCCCCCTCTCTGTTGGTAGGAGAGCTGTGAAGGGCTTGGCTCACAAACTTGTCTTTTAGTCAGCTCAGCTTGAGCTGCCTGACAGTTTGGGCATGTGGAAGGATGTAACCCATACAACTAAGGTTACTGCAGAAGTGATTATTCGAACATCTACTGTTATGGCAAGTTTATTCACACAACTGTACTCTATAATGGAAAATGCATAAACATCTGCTTCTGTGAGGGGCTTGCATATGTAGAACAAAGGCATAAAGCAATAACAACAAAATATTGGAACACCAGCACTCACCAGTGTGAAGTACACCAGAACCTGCTGTCAATGGGGAGGAGCAGCTCTTCCTAGTCTGTTTCAATGTAATTTACCAGTATCATCTGGGGAGTGGGAACAAACAAACCTACTCTACAGACAGCCCAGAAGAATGGAAGCACACCCAAAATGAGTGTATGGCAGAGACAAACAGTGGTAGTACAGTGATAACATAATACTGAAATTCTCAGGTTCTTTGATGGAGTGTGAGTAGTGTGGTTTGGCTACATAGTGTCAGATATGGATAACTTCCCTCAATTTCAATGAAAGTTTGCATTTTAATGCCTTGGCAGGAATGCAAAACATTATTAAAGTTCAAAAAATCAGTACTGCTTCTGTCTTTGATGTTTGCCCAGAGTGCTACTCTCAGCACCTACAAGGTAAAAAGAATTTCTCTTTCTGTAGTGGCTCATATGTGATTATCTCTGTTGGTACCATATATACATATTCTTGGGAATTATTTTTTTAATATCTCAGTCACTCCAACATTTGTTGAAATTATATGGGTATTCTTGCATCACATTGCTATAGTTTACACTCCTGATATTTTTAAAACACCTTTACTGCATTGTCACTTGTGACACAGGCAAACGTACAGTTATATGAAAGTAATCAGACCATATTAACAAGTTCACATTTGCAAACATTATACATCACATACTTATTATTGATTTAGTTGATACATATATTGTTCTATACAATATAACCAAAGCAACATTACATAAATTGTTCAATTCCTGCCTTTTCTTAAGACATATTCCTTCTCCAAAACCTTTTTCTGCATGTATTTTTCACACAATTTCCATTTTTTCTATATAATTTACTCCTACCCTTTTCTAAAGATCCCACTTCCTGTTTTTTTTATCTCTTTTACAATATTCACTACTTCAGGTATGGTTAGTTTAAACCGTGATTTCTATTTTCTAGTAATTGCTTTTTTAATTTTATTTATTTATTTTTTGGTAGCCACCAGAATTAAACTTAAGAAGGCCTTACTATGTCTATGCCAATCAGATCCTGTATTCTTGCTCAAAAAAAAAAAATCATTTCCTTAGCTACACTCGCTTGCACAGTGTTCCCGACAGTACACTGCAGGGAATTTTTAAAGTCTGCCAATTCATGACAGTCTGAGGACATATGCTAACAGGTATCTATGTCTTCCCCAGTACAACTCCAATGTTTACCATTTATTTGAGGAGAAATTCTTTGGAGTCTGCTTGGCTATAGAAGTACCTATAGAAACACTTCCAGGAAAAAATCCTAAATCTTCTAGATTTTGTTGCATATTTGGGAGCCATACATATGTCTTCCCATTGTTTCTTTGTGAATTGCTTAGCTAATCCTTCTTCACAATCTTTTCTGGCCTCCTCTGATTGGTTTATAGTTATTGTGCACTATTTTATATTCCCTACTAACTATTCTTTTTTTAACAGTGGTTTCTGTTCTAGATTCAACTAAAAACTTAACCAGTGTAGGCCTTTCATTCCGGATTCCCTTATCCTTTTCTCTTTACCTATATTCTCATGTCAACCCCTGATAAGGAAGTCAGTATCTAGCCTACAGTCAAAATGTCTTCTTGGAGTATTCCTATTCTATTACCTTTCACTTCTCTAATTATTTGTTTCTAATACCTTGGTCCCTTTGCCAGCTTTCAACAGTAAATTCCAGCCCCCTCTTGCAGTCATCCCTATCAGCAGACTCTCCTATCTCCGTTCCAATGCTGGCTTAGTTCTTACTATATGTTCTGCTACTTTATGAATATAATATTCTGCATGACTGTTGTTATTCTCCTTAAGGATCCGAGTCCAAAATCCAGCTCTTTCCTTTGTTCTTGAATTACTCTCCTGTTGTGTCATCATCCCTTTCTATTTTGAATTGTAGCTTTCTGCTTGTGTTATATACAAGAGCCTTAACTGTGTAGCTCTAAAATATCCCTTTAAATCAGGTAACCCTGAAGCAACGTGTTCTATTGGTAGGATCAGCTTTAACACGAGACTCTTGCTCTCTTCCTCTCCCAGATAAATGCTTCAACTCTTTATTAATTACTATCTACAACTTCTCTTCTTTTTGAAGCAATATGCCTAACCTGTGTATGAAACTAAAGGGGCTAAACACTCCTGAATTTTTTCATATTTTATAATTATGTGTCACTCAGTACACATGAAACTATTATCCATGAGGGCTGGCTGTTTCAGTAATTAATGCTATTTTTCTGCAGCTATAGTAGCTAGCCTATTTGACTCTCCTTTCTTAACATCTGCATTAGATGATTTAGACTGACCTGCCATTACTTCTTCATTTTCAATGATTCTCTGAGGTTCTTGTTTCCAGTGTTTCTCTATCACTTTTACATTGTAATATTATCATGTCTTACAATATCCACCTTGTTACATCTGAGGTTCTTGTTTCCAGTGTTTCTCTATCACTTTTACATTGTAATATTCTCATGTTTTACAATATCCACCTTGTTACATTATTGTATCATTCATTATTCCAGCCCTCAACTGGGAGCATATCACAGCCAGCCATGAGGAGTGCAACTGTTTCTAGTTCAGCCTTTCAAAATCGGCATTTATCACGCTCTCTCAGTTTTTCTTCATGTTTTATAACCCATCTCACATATAGCCCACAGTCTTGAGCTACCATTGTTCAGTCTTTCATCTGGTTTAAGTTCAATTCTCCTTAATCATTCATGCATCAAATCCTGGTCAACACATCATTTTTCCAGCTGTTCACTACATTTATTACTACAGTTATAGAATTTTCACTTTTTGTTTTTATCACTTTATGTTCTTACCTTTTTCTTATCCATTTCTTTGTTGATTTTCATATGTTCTCCCTTCCAAAATGCTTTTGTTAATCTGAGAATTAATGTGGTTCAAAACTTTTTTGAGCGTATTTGAGTATGTAAGCAGATACACACACACACACACACACACACATATATATATATATATATCTATATATATACATACATATATATATATATATATATATATATATATATATATATATATATAAATAAAAGTACAAACCACAGTTACAGACCTACATATATTGTCATGTTCAAGGAGGTCCATACCTCCTTCAGATCAAGGGATGTATAGCCTTGCCATACACAGATTTGTAGGTATCATTTAATGGGCATTAAGCAAGTTTCTTGTTTGTCTGTCTAACTGATCCATCCAGTTTGGAGTCAGCCAACCATAGTAAAGCTACAAGATAAAAAACATGAATTTTATTCCTTGAGGTCAACACAGTTCTTAGTATTAGCTCTCATCCACTGAAATATTCCTTGCTAAGCACTATTCTCTTTGTTCATGTTGTATTACTGACTCTTTATTTCATCATCACCATCATCATCATCATCACAATCAACATCAACCCCGTTTTTTCCATGCTGTACATGGGGTCAGGGCATAGTGTTAACTATCACTATCTCTCTCAATTCAATGTCACACTCCTGCCTACTTCAACACTCATGCCGGACTGCTGCAGATCTTCTCTTACACAATCCAGCCACCGCTTTGCTGGATGCCCTTGTTTCCTCTTAACTTCTTCCTATCTGTCCCAAACCTTTTTTACCAGATTGTCTTCTGCTTTTCTACACATGTGCCTGAACCACTGTAATCTGTTCTCTCTGATCTTTTCTGCAATTGGAGCTACTTTGGCTTCCGCTCTTATGTCCTCATTTCTTCGTCTGTCCTACAGTGCTCATCCTACCACCCTTCTCAGGAACTATATTTCCATCACCTCTAGTTTTCTCATATGCTCTGACTTTACTGCCCTGATTTCTGTACCATACAATACTACTGGTTGCACCACTATTTTGCACACCTTACTTTTCAGCTTCTTTGGCAATCTTCTGTCATATACTACACCTGACACTCTATGTCAGTTGACTGTAGCTCTTCTGATTTTAGCTTTGAGCTCTTCATGCAGACTTCCCTTCTCCTCAACAACCCCTCCCAGATACTTGAAGCTATTAACTTGTTCCACTATCTTCCCTTCTATCTCAGTTCTCAGCTTCTTTTGATTTCCCCAACTTGCTGACATCACCATGGTCTTATCTGTACTTAGTTTCATCCCATGTGCCTTCAGTTTTGCATTCCATTCCCCTATCCTTTGCTGAACTTCTTGCTCAGAGTCTGCCTGTAATGCCACATTGTCTGCATACACCAACTTTGTTGATCTGTCCCCTGTGGCCTGTTTGCTAATGTAGTCCATCACCAGTATGAACATCAGTGGGCCAAAGCTGAACCCTGGAGCACATCCACTCATAGGATCATAGGATATTACTAGACTATCGACCTGGAGGTCATCTTAAGCTTAGCCGTTTCATCCCAATGTAATACTATACAAATGCTAGTCAATACCCAAAATTGTAATTAATGATGACTGTCCATGTCCCAGAGGGTTGTGGGCTCTATCCCTGTTAAGAATTTATAGTGCCCCATCCACTTGTTCAGGTTCATCTTGAACAGTGTCACTCCCTTTAGGAACCCCACTGTGAAACCGAACATGGTTCGTAATTGAGTCTGCCCTAATTTTATCAATGTTTCTGGGACTTTGAACCACCACAGTACTGCTCAAATCAGCTTTCTTGGGACCTTGTCATATGCTTTCGCCAAGTGTAGGAATGCCCAGATGGACTCTTTCCTTATCTCTCTCACTTCAAACATCAGGTCAGTTGTGCTGCATCCTGATCTGAATCTGAAATGCTCATCTCCCATCTTACTTTCTACTACTCTGCATATCCATTTATCAATCATCCTCACCAGAACTTTCATGCAATGTGACAAGAGTTTGATGCCTCTGTACTGCCCACAGTTATGGATATCCTCTTTCTTCTTGTACACTGGCACAAGTATGCTTATTCATCTGGGATACAGCTTTCTCTCCACACTGTTATGAGCAACCTCGGGAGCCTCTTCTCCCCTATGTCACCCAGTATCTTTATCATATCTGCTGTGACCTCATCTGAGTCTGCTCCTTTCCCTGACTTTATTTTCCTTAGTACTGTTCTTACATCTTCTGAGGTGGGCTCTTCTTCTTCTCTCATTGTAGACTGTGTCTAGAGCAATACAGATTCTGTTGTGTTTTATTCATTCAGAAGCTAGTGGAAGTACTCCCTTCATCTGCCTTTGATGTCCTATTGACTGGTGAGCAGGTTGTAGCTGGCTTCCCTTATGAAGGGTGCTTGACTATCTTCTTTATCTTTCTGTCTTTGTCTTCAAACCTGATACAGTTTCTTTGTGCCACCTACTGAGTCACTTTCCAGAACCTGGTACAGTGCCTCCCATGCCCAGTTCTTTGCTAATGCAACTTATTTCTTAGCTTCTTTGTTAGCCGACCAGTACTCCTTCCTAGCCTTGTCCGTCTTTTCTATCACCCACGTTTTCCTGCACTACTTTTTTCTTTTGATGACTTCTTGGACTTCTGCATTCCACCAACAGCTTTCCTTATGTACCTTATTTCCATACCTAGCTCAGCCACATATGTGTTCTGTAGTCCTCACATATGCTGTTTTGAGGTACTGCCAGTCTTCTTCAACTCCATCTAGTTCCTCCTCTTCTTAGGGTGCTAGTGCCCTGAGTAATTCCTTGAACTGTTTTATTTTCTCTCCAGTCAACTACAAGGTCTTTAGTCTGGTCTCTGTTGACCTTACAGCCTTCTCTGACCATTGCTTGCAGCCTATTTTGGCAACCACTGGTTTATACTGTGGGCTGAGTGTTTCACTTGAGATGACTTTGCCATCACTGATTCTACCCTAGTGCCCTTTCCTTACTCCTCCCACCATTAGCATGGGTCCCTGAGGTAGGCTGGATCCTCAACCCACTTATCACCGGGAAATACTCATGCCTATTTGGCAACATCAGTCAACATGACCAAATCAGCAAGAGCCATACTTTACACTGTTGAGTGACTAGCCCTACCACGGCACTCAGTCTGTGATCTGTGTTTTCCTATTTTGAGGACACTGCATACCTCAGTAGATGCCCAAAGCAGTTGGTCTTATACAACTCTTCCCCCTACAAGGCTGTGCTGTTGCCCACAGTGCCATTCATTGGTGACATTGAGATGGAAATACTCAGCATATTTTTTGGAAGTGGGAGGAACCACATGGAGACACCGGGAGAACATGCAAACTCCAACCAGGCATTGGCCAGAGGTCAGGATTGAACCTTGTACCTTGTGCATGGGAGGCGAAGACCTAAACCATTATCAAAACTGGACTTTATCTATTCCCGGCAATTTATACACCCCCTCTTGTTCCAGTTTATTTATATGACAATCTTCTTATATATATATATATATATATATATATATATATATATATATATATGGATCTAAGTTGATTCATTCATTGAAACGTAAACCCTCTAACTAACTTTCGCAAAAGTGCATTTTTTGAAAATGCACTTTCGCGAAACACAAAATAAAGAAAAACAAAACACTAAATCACATTTATGCAGGGGGGCTGTGCCCCCACACTCCTCCTACTTAAATATACTAACTCCGAGATTGCACTACAGTGGGGAAAAGGATATATTCCCTTATCCCCACTGTAACGCGATTCAGTGAATCGACATTTGTGAAAGTGCACTTTTGATGTAGTGCACTTTCACGGAAGTGTGCTCGTCCTTTTGTTTGTTGATGAAGTGTACATTCGACAAACAGAAGGAGATCTATATATATATATATATATATATATAAAGAGAGAGAGAGAGATTTTATATATATATATATATATATATATATATATACATATATATATATGTATGTATATATATATATATATATATATATATATATATATATATATGTGTGTGTGTGTGTGTGTGGAGCTATGTTAGATTATCAAAGTTCCAAACCTTTGAAATTCATATGGCAGAGACTATATGATCAGAGTTTTGGAACTTCGAACACTAAAAAAAATTATTTGGCATGAACATTAAAAAAATAAAAAACAAAAAAAATTCTGTCTAACATTTTTGCAAGGGGGCAAGCCCCCCTGCAGCCCCACACCCCCTGCTAATTAAATATACCAACTCTGAGATTGCATTACATTGCAGAAAAGGGTAACTTTTCCGTTCCATGCTGTACCATGATCTCATGCCATAAATGCTGCTTTCAAACTTTTTTACCTTAAAATGTTTTACCAATGCTGTGAGTTGAACTTTTATTGTTTTTCTGTATACATTGTATGCATTCAATAAATCAACATACACATTTTGAAAAAGAAAATAGGTTCATGGGTAGTTTATTTTTTTAACATTTGTTTACCAGGAAAGTCCGACTTGGAACAAAGCCAATTTTCAGCTAAGGCCCAGGGAGAAATGCTGCAGATGCATGTTTTTGTAATGTGAGAGGAAACTGGAGCACCCAGAGGAAACCCACACAAACATAGGGAGGACATGCACACTCTGCACAGAAGGCACCCCAGCTGGGAATCAAACTGGAGAACCTCTTGCTTTCAGGCGACAATGCTAGCACTGCACCACTTTGTCGTCCATGCTTAGTTACTAAGCATGCAGTTCAGAAGACCATTAAGGAGCCTAGTCCAGGCCCCCAGTTGCCCCACATCACTGTCTAATTAAATGACTTGCTCAGGGCCATACAGTAGGGTAACAAAGGCTGTGTGAATCAAACCTTTACCACAACAAATGGCTAATTAACAGATTATGGCATTAGTCTTCTGCATTAACTGCCAGAGAACAATAAATCAAAATAGGAGCAACATAACCGCTATAGTAGAAAAACAAATATTAGAAAATTAAATCTATATTATTTAGATTGTAGCTGAACTGATTACATTTATTGTAACCCCCTACCCTTCCCTCTTATGACAGGAATGCTTCTTTTTTAACAACTACTATAATAATAATTTATCTAAAGCACAAGGAATAACTGAGACATCTGTTCCATATGCATTATATCATTAAATTAATTTACCACAATTCAATTTTTAATAAGATGTAAGTGAAGGCATGGCTGTTAAAATATATTAAGTTGAACTGTTCTGTTGCTAGGTGAACTGAAAAGCCAGATTGTGTGTCATCTTACTAATCATTATTTTGTGTTAACTTTTATAGACATTTCTTTATATTATTTTATTTTAATGTTTCCTGGCACATGTATCTAGTTTTCTTGCCTTGATGGAAGTGGTTTAGTACCAAATCTGTGAAACTGTTCTGTCTGAGAACTTGTTCCTTTTTACAAAGGTTCACAGGTTTTTAAAATGTTGTTTTAGCCAAATACTGTAATACCCTAAGCGTTTATGCTTATTATATCTATAGCTCCACTTTAGTTTTATATGCAATGCTCTCTTCACAGGTTATTTTCTTAATTAACATACTGTTTTTATCTAAAAAATGTTCAGTTATTTAGATTTTTTTAATTGTGCTAGGACATAACCTTGTGGAGAAGGCAGCTTAATACCCAAAGAAATAAACAATCATTTTCACAGTATTAGAGTGTACCCCCTTTCCATAAAATTTTCTTCTACATTCTTTTTATTTTTTTATTAATTCTGGTATTAGTTGATGTTAGTTTATCAGCTATATAAAATGGATGTTTAGGTAAGAATATCATGATTATTACATTATTTTCTCCAACTAAAAATAATGTATGAGTAGTTCATTCCTTAACATTTTCATGGAAATAATTTGTGATGACTTCTTTATTTAACATTGTTGCTGTTTGTTTTTTCTTTTCTTTTTTTGTATCTTTATGATACCAGTATCCTAGAAATTTAGCTTTATCTATAACTGTAACATTTTTAGAAAAAAAAAAAAACATTTTGCCTTTTTAAATATTTGCTCATTAACCTTGTGATCATTGGTGTTTGCCACTTAAAATCTAAGTGAAATACACTTGCAATATGTAATGTTAAATTGTTTGAAAGAATGAATTATTTTTGAGCTGGTATGTTTAGAACTACTGCACAGATTTCTTGTTATCGTATATTACTGTAAGTGGAGATTTTCTACTTAATATAAAGAGTGAAGATGAAATTGAAAAAAAACTGTTTTGCTTCATTTGTTTGTGAAAACCTGGTTGATTGCCTGTCATATTCATTAGTTATTGTGGGAATACAAAACAGTTTAAAGCTGAACATCTAAATTTAATCAAATGCTGTTTGTGCATACGCTATCATGAGAACAGTGTCCTGCATTCTTTGGGCTTGCATATTGATCATAATAAATTCATATGTAGTTAATAGACTTTTGGTCCAGGAAACTCCCAGGGAGCCTAGTCCAATTTGCCAACAAAGTTATACAGTAGGCAAAATTATACTTATGGAATCAAACACTGGACTAGGGGAACCAACACTTCATAGGTTTAATCCTCTGCACCATCAACCAGACTAACTGACGTGCTAGCTGCTACTTCTATGCAAATCCATATTTGATTATTGAAACTAACCTGATTTAGTCACTTGATTTATTGATTATTTATTGGTTGATAACTGTTGTTTTAATTTTATATTCAAAATTCAGTAATGATAATAGTGTATAATCTGCTACAAAAATTGGTTTTGTATTAAGGTCTTCAGGATTAATGTTACCTTCATAAAGATATGAAAAATCATTGGGTCCAACCTGTGATTCTTCTTAACTGTACACTTTTTAGTAAATACAGAACCACTTGTTCCTTAAAACATTTTATAAAATCCTGCAAAGAGCATCTCTAGTCCTGGCTCTGCATTACTTTTTTATATATCGAAGAATTAATGTGATCCGTTATAATATTTAGTTCTGTAATAATAACTTTTAAGCTTTGCTATTTGTTCTTTCGTTTTCATTATTTCATTGGTTATATGTCTTCATAATAACCCATACATTTTTTTAATTATGTTTGTATTTCTGCGTATTCTTGATCAGCTTATCTAATTTTTGAAATAATTACTGCTTTTTTTTAAATAGTTACTTCTTGATAATAGATTCATTGTTGGTCAGTTTTACCAATAGTTCACCATAAGCATCAGCATTAATGTATATCTATTTTTGCATTCGGAAGAGCATTACATCGTTTTCTTTTGCCATTGTCCACTTTCTTTAATATTTTGTAAAATGTATTTTAATACGTACGTCTAGAACTTCCACCCTTGCTCTAGACTCTCCTCTTGTTATTTCTTCATTATTATTTCTAATGTTATATACCAGTTCACAGGCCTGGTCTTAACAACTGTGGGTCCTGCTTGGACCATTTCTGTGGAGCACCAGCTGACCCCTTAACTACCACCTCATTGCCATCCCAACCCCTTTAACCCACTGGGTGCACAGATGTAAGATTATTTCAAATTAGGTATCAGGGATGTATGCCAGCACTGAGTATTTAGGACAACCTTTCTCCCTCAGACTTTCCCAGTAAATAAATGCAATAAATAAATAAATAAGCTTATGTTTTACATATATTTTGACAAAATATAAGTAGGCAATCAGGCTGTCTTTGTAAGTTAAGTGCTCTACATGCTACACTGTCATTGCAAGGTGCTGCAGACAATACCAAGCAGACGATGCCATTTTAAGACAGCTCATTTTGAAATATGAAACCTAGTGAAATCTTCTGACTCTTTACAATCCCCAACTCTCTTCTCCCATGCCCAGTGTCCAGTAAGAGACCAGGAAATGTGAGACAAATGAGTCAACAGGAATGAACTTGATTATTATGGGGAGACTGGAGGGTCAAAAAGATCCTGAACGCTTTCTAAATTCATACATACATTCATTCTCACCTCATATTATTCTTCTTCCTATATGGGCTTCTAAACACCTCCTGTGCCATATCTGGACTGTTGGAGCCCCTTGTCCAGATAGTTATCATACCTTGTTACAGTCAGCGTGTTTCCACAAAATCACATCAAACTGTTGAACATCCTCAGAATGCTTAATAATAATAATAATAATAATAATAATCATCATCATAATCATCATCTTTCCTTACAAATGGTACTGCTCACTCACATCTCAATTATAAATACTGCTGAAAGTGTATTATTTACTTATTTAATTATATGCTAAACTGGATAATGCTTGCAGATCATTTCCATTCATAGCTCAGGCCGCAAGGGTAACAATAAACATTACATCCAGGAATAATTTGGGGTAGCCACTAAGCAACATCCTTTGATAAGTGGGATGAAATTGGAACGTCTCAAGGAAATATGCATTGATGTAGTGAGAACATGAAAAAATAATGCAATTTGTTCAGCTTTTTGCAATATACTTTCTTCTAAAACTCCTCCCAATGTAGTGTAACTATTCCCTGTCTTTAACTTTCCATGTTCCCCCTCCTCATTTCGTATGTGACTCTGGCATTTCTGCAGTACTTTATCAGTCAAACACTTTCTGTTACTGTTTTCTTATTTTAGCCAAGTGGGATATTTTTTTTCATCCACCTCTTCTTCCCTCCACTCAACGCACACATGTATCATGTTTCACTTATATGAGATTATTTTACTCCAATTTGCAACTCCAGCAAGTGTTTCAATGCCATACTATACTACTGCTTTGCTAAGATGGCGGCACCCTGAATAGCAGTGGCTACTCTGGCTCCCGAATGTGCATTTCATGGTTTTTGTGTTTATGTAGTTTTCTGTCAGTGTGTCATTCATATTGTGAACCATTTGTTGTTGGGTGTATGGTGAATACAGTGGTGTTTTTGTGAGTTTGCCTGGATTTTGGATATATATATATTTTTTTTTCGGTGACCGTTCAGCTGACTTTTTTCATCTTGGGCATTCAGGGGGGATGATTCTGTCAAGTGCAGGAATCAGAGCCTGGCTTGTAGATTTTGTTTGGTTATGTTGGGTCGAGATTGCTCTGGACTTTGTAATGTTGCTGGTGTTGGTGGACTGAGCTGACAATCTTTGGTGAGGATGGTATAGAAGGACAGGACTGTTATGGCCTAAACTGTTTGGGCCTCAGGTAGTAATGTACCAGTGGAGAAGATTGGAGTGACTGGAGATGAATGGACTGGGACTTAACATTTGCTGGTGTTTGAGATGGAGTTGGCAACAGTGTGGATGGTAGGATGGCTGCAGTCACTGAAATCGCCACTGGGATGGGACAAACATAATTATTTGCAGCTTTGATCCTGGACTCCATTGTTGCTGTTGTTGCTATTGCTGTTATGTGCATTGTTTTCAATTGCACTTTTTTTTTTTGTACATGAGCTTTGAGAAATTAAATTTCATTCAGCTGTCACTTGCTGTATAGTCTGAATAACAATAAAGTTCTCCTTGACTACTTGACTTGACTTGAACTGATAACATTCTGTCACATTTAGGTGATCAGAAATTACCTCACATCAGAGTATCTGCTCATTTTTTCGATGTGGTTACAAGTGTTTATTTTCATACTGGCTAAGGCTGCCTATTCTACAGTTACTTTTTTTATAATTCTATTCAATAGCAACCAATCATACAGCCAACATCAGCAAGAGAATCAAAATAAAACAAAGAGCTACTAACAGTTTAAATTAAATCCAGTCCTATTATGTTACATGACAGTAACCAGAGTGATACACTAACCCAGATGGTTAATCCAACCTCCGTTTTAGTCAAAAATCATGTTGGGCACTCTGCAACAGCAACTGTCTATTATGAGAATATGAGCAGCTAACACTATGAGTCATACAACTGATATGAAACTACAGTATCAATAATGCTAGATTAGCCTGTAACACAGTGCATGGCAGGAAATGTAGTCTGGTCCACTAAAGAGCCTTGCATTTACTGCATAAACAACAGTACAAGTTAGAAAATGTGCACTTTGCTGCAGTGGCTCTCAGATAAGTTTTGTGGATTTCATAAGATATAATGGTCATGTAATACCCTTATGTGGGGCTCTGTTGTGCCAAATACATTCATTTGGCCTAAGGCCAGTCCTACCAGTTCATTTTCATTTGTACTACCAAATTTTTAGTCTTAAAGATTTTATCAGCAAGTTCCTGGGAACCAAGCTTAGACATCAAAGACATAACCTTTTCTGTTTGCACTTTCTTAGATATACAGTTTGTTTTGGTAAAGGTAGCGCTGAGGCCTGTGCATCTTGCACTGCAGAAGAATGGAGACGGAGGACATAAATCTCTTTCTGTAGCCATTTCTTGTGTAAATACTGGTAAGAGGCATTTCTGCACTCTCTTTTTGGGCATTGCAGTGGTAATTAATGTTGAGCTGCTTAGGTCTGTATATACTGAGAATGTGTATTATAGCCATTGCTGTTTAAGATGGCTGTATAGCATATCCATTTTAAAAATGAATGTATCCCACAATGCATTGCATATAGTGCTTAGTGCCAGTGTATTTGTGATGAGTAAACAATTAACATTGTTCCTACTGGGCTACTAGCATTTTGTACAAAATAAACACTACCATTTTTGCTAAAATGTTGGTGTATCCTGCCATTAATGTCACTATTGTTCTACATTATCGAATAGCCAAAGGTGTGAATCATGACAGACAATACTGCAGCTTTGTGGGCAGCAGTAGTCCTAAGGACCTTTTAATCTCTTTTTACCTTCAAGTGGCAGAAACAGAAAATCTTCTCTGTTTCTTTTTATGGAATGAATCCTTTGAAAGTAAAAACATGTATCTGTCTTATACTCAGTGCAGGATAAGCTGAGGAAGATTCTTTGCTAATGGTTTGTAAAGCATTTTGGGAAGCATTCAGCATACTTCAAAGAGATACAACTTGACTCATTGAAATGCTATTATATGTTTGAATCTTTTGTGGGCTCTGTCACCCTCAATGCATCTTGTGATTCATTCTGTAATGCTCTACATTATCTCTGTCCTTTCTTCACTCAAATCTTTGCACTCAAATAAGGTTTCGCCTGAAAAGATTTTAACCATCTGTAGCTGTACTTTCAATTCTTTTTTTATATGCACTATGCAGTTTTAGGTCATCCAAGAAAAAGAGGTTATATGTCATTACACAGGATTGCTTCAATTAACAACTTAACAGGCTGAGACAATGCAAAACAGCAATGGTGATAAAGAATTACTTTGGAATGTTCCTCATTGCATTGTTACAGCTAAGATAGCGATTTCTCCTTTTTTACAGCAAAATTGTAAAATTATATACCACATTTTCATTCTAATAGTGGTGTAATTTATCTATGTATAGTATATCATATATACCTTTAGGCATTCTATAATACAAGAGGGTAGAATGCTATCAAATATTATTGTAATCTATTCATACCTTACAGAGGTCTGAGCCCTTTTTACAGCTCCCTGTTGTACTTATTTTTGAAAAAGAGGATTGTTGTTTTTTTATGATTTTCTGTTTTTACCTCTCTCTTCTATTGACATGAATGTGATTGTTTTTCTTTTGCAACTGACTGTAAACTCTGCATTATTCCTGTATGTTGCTGCAAAGCAATTACTGGTTTATAGTTCCTAGGATGGCTTGCAGGTTAATTTTAAGGAGTATGGATTTCCTCATAGCTAAACAAGCATAGTGGTGTCAGTTCAGGGTGCACAAATAAATTAATTTTTACTCAAGGCTAAATAATGGCACCAAACCAGAAGTTATATACAGCACCTAGATCTAGGACTTTCTATTTGAAAGTGGTTTTTAAGTTTTTCTTAGTCTCACGGGCAGGTACTACATAACATTTCATGTCTCAGGTGTTTGTATTGCTTATTCTCTCTCTTACATTTTTTTGGCATCTCTGTGATGTTAAACAGGGTCTATACAGCTGTTTCTCCAAATTGTATCAACTTATTCTGTTCTGGGTGGTATTATTACTAGCATCTACTATACTGAGTCAACTGCCATCTGCTCAAGTTTCACAAACTCAATGGCAATCAATTGAAAGTGTCCACACTAGTGATCAGTGTCAATTTGCACAAAAAGTGATTTTTTTTGGAAAGAAGCAACACCAGCAGAACTTCTAAGGGGGGGCACAGCCTCAATTTCTAAATGTAATGTCTCCAATGTTGCATCAGCTTAGAGAAAGTATATTTAGTGAAGCAGTCTGTGTATCTAAGTGTCTCATACCTGAATACAAAGGTAAATATTCGGATGTGAGTGAGCCATGAGTAGCTCACCACAGACTAAGTAAAAAGACAAAGTATTAATATCATTGCTATTTTCTTTCCGATGCCTCTATAACATTTATTTTTGTTACCCATATTTCTTTTTTTTTATTTTATACTGTTTCTTTATATTTCGCTGTATAGCTTCTGAATTTTTACAGTAATGAGATTTTTAATTTAGTGTTAGAAATGGAATAGCATAAATCTTATTTTAATATTTTTGTGTTTTCTTGTCATATCTGCATTTTTTTTTTTTTCAAAACAACATATCTGCATTTCTAAATGTATTAATTCCATTTATTTATTTGTACTTTGTTGCCTTGGTTAGTCCCATTAGGCCAATGGCCTGTTTTTCAGGGGAGGACCAAGCTGATAGTCATACTGATTAGGAGAAATCTGGCCAGGGTACTGGGGAACTTCCCCTACTCTTTTTGAAAAGGAGAAAGTTTGATGTGCATGTCACTTCCATTCCTAGAGAAGAGGCAGCCTTGAGGAGTGGTGTGATGGTAGTAGGGTTACCACCTGTCCCACTTTACGAGGGACAGTCCCTCTTTGGGCAGTTGTGTCCTGACAAAAAATATTAAAAATGGCAAATGTCCTGAGACTGTAATAGTTGCATAAAATAGTTATTTCTGTATCTAAAATACCTAAATGTTACAAGAAACAAAATAAGCAATTAAACTGCTACAAGAATAAGCTTTTATTTAGGCAAAAAAGTTAAGTTCTATCCTTTGTACTGACCGTGGGTATGTGTCAGCCTGTAAAATCTGATGTGTGCCCCGAAAATGTCCCACTTTGGCCATTTGAAAAGGTGGAAACCCTAGATGGTAGAGAGCAGTTAAGAGTATGGAGATGCTGAGAAGCGTCTTCTACAAGTGATAAGCAGATGGATGGTGGAAAAATAGAGAACAGTATTTGGAGAATGAAGAGAGTCCACTTGCTGTTAAAAGTGTTTTGGATGTCACAAATGAACAGTATTTAGCTGCTGAAGATAAAGAAGTAGATCAACATGAAGTGGAGATAATAGAGTTATTATCAGGAGGACTGGCAGGCACCATTTTAGAACTTATGTTACAACAAGAAAATGTGGACGACGAGTCAAAATTATTGTGCACAGAAGTTGGGAATATAGTAAGAAGAAGTTCTTACAGATGGAGAAACAAACATAACCAGAAAGGATATGACTAGTAAACAAGCAGAGAATCATAGGCAGCTGTTGTTGGGAGGAAGAAAGGTGGGTAAAAAGTTTCTGTTGTAAAGCAGTGGAATTACAAACAAACAAACAAACAAAACAAAACTCCTCATCTTCCAACCCACCAAACACAATCTAAACACCCGCCAATTTAATATTAAAGCCAATGACAACACCATTATCCCCCCAACAGACCACACCAAACAACTTGGAGTTGAAATTGACAATAACCTCAAGTTGACATCCACATCTCGTTAATCATAAAAAAAGTGCACAAGAAACTAGGAGCTTTATACAGAAATAAGCAATTCCTCACCAAAACAACCAAGATTTCAGTTGCAAATAGCCACCTTATCTCCACCCTACTCTATGCCGCTGCAATATTTACCAACCTAAGGCAAAGTGAGTTAGGTAACTCGAAGCTTGCTACAACAAAATAGCAAAGTTTGCCACTGGCGCAAACTACCGTAGCCACCACTGCACCTCACTTACTGAACTAGGCTGGCTAGAACTCCCTCACCTCCTTCAATGGTACCAACTCTCACTCACCCACAAACTACTAAATCATCCTCTAAAAGTCCCCTCCCTCCAAAATCTATTCCAACCCTATCATACCACCAGACCACTATGCTCCAGCAACAAAAATCAGTTACAGGTAACTAAAACCAGGAACTCTGCTGGAGAAGCTCTCTTCTCCTACTCCATAGCAAAATTATGGAATACCCTTCCTCACACTATAATGTCTGTGTCATCACACACTAACTTCAAAGCTGCTCTAAAATCTCATCTAAAAGAGCACTGGACATGCCCCTGTAACAAACCTCTCTAACATCTCTACCCCAACCTCTCTAATCCCTTTCTTCCACCCCTCTAACTACCTCGGATTGCAGCCAAATACATTGCTTGTAAACCTATATCTCAGCTGTAATCTTAGCCACTGTTATTCAAGGGTAATAGCTGCTAGCTCAGCTATTAAAATACTTGTTAGTCTTTATGACCAATGATATAAGTGTTGGACCATTTAACTAAATAATTTCATTTTGAACCATAACTGTTTACTATTATTGTTAAATAAAACCTACCTATACTTCTTGTAACTAATTGCTGTTTTTATTGTGGAGCTTTTCTCCCTGGGCCTCCACTGAAAAAGGACCTGTGTCCAGTCAGATTTTCCCGGTCAACAAATGTAAATAAATAATAATAAATAAATAAATTAGTGATCAGGTAAGAATAAGAACTAAAAATATGATGGGACAACTTAATTTCCCCATTAGGGTTCATACCTATGAATGTCAGGTCATTTATTCACTTGGGTGAAGAGGCATTTGGGGATGTGACTTTTGAAGAAAAATATATGTCTGTGGAATAAGCATTTTTTTTTCTGGAGAAGGGACACTGTTTAAAAAAGTACTTCTGCAATTGGAAAATGAAGATATAAGAAAATGTTTACTTCTAAAAAAGCAAAAGATGATAGAAATGTGTGCAACGGGGAGTGGGAGGCAGAAGTAATGTTAAAAATGAGCAATGCCTCTGTACTGCATTCATCTAGTGTTGTGTATGTGAATGGATTAAAGAGAACTTTGAGATATGTGGGACAACCTAAAACATTTTTTTTGTGTGGAGATACTTATTCAACTAAAATTGTATGTAATTAGTGTAGAAAAGGGTCAAATTATGAATAAATGTAAATCTGAATAAAGAGCATGTAAGAAAACAGGATATTTCTGGTTTGAGCAGCAATATAATTTTAAAAGTTGGGAAGAAAGTAATGCTAAGAATACTGAACAAAATGAAGAAGATGATGATGAAAAGGGAGCATTCAGTACAAATGAATGGGGGGAATCATTCACAGGAATGACAAGAGAGATAAGTGAAGCATAAAGTCTTAATGAAATTCAGGAAAGTGGAGTAAGAACAAGAAATATGCTTGATACATTAAAGTCACTCAGACAAGGATGAGGGAGAGGAAGAATGTTTTAATCATTGGGGAAAGTATTCTATAGGGCACATAGTACAAATACAGAACGGAAAGATTAAAAAGTTATCACCCAAAACTAAAAAGAAAGGAAAAAGATAAAGTTAGGCGGGTATCAATTAATGTAAACTGTATTTCAAACTGAATTAGAAAGTTGACTATTTTGAAAAGGAAAGGACAGGATGTTAAAAATATGAAAGACATTATAAAATGTGGAAAAATGAAGGTGTGAAAAAACAATTAACATATAAAAATGGACACAGGGAGTGATTATTTTGTTATGTTTAATGAGAGGAGGTTGATGGGGAAATATCATTATGGGCTTTAAAGATCATGCAACAATATGGATAGAGATACCAGAAAATTACCATACAATTATTGAAGGCAGTGAATTAAAACAATGACATGAAAATGTTTATAAAATGATTTTGACAGAAGAATTGAAACAATTATGGTGCAGCATTTATCAGTGACGGGTTTCTGTAATTCATGGATAGAATGGTGGATGATTTTTAAAGGTAAGTACAAGGAGGTATATTTGCAGATAGAAGTCGAAGTGAGGAAAACAAGATGAGAAAATATAATATAAAATGATGTGAGATTTAGAATAATAAGGATTACTTTAAAAAAATAACTGGAACTGTATTAACAGAATATGCAGAAAGTAGACAAACTTTTATTTAAACAAAAGGAGTTTTGAGAGGTAAAAAGGAATCTGTGTTATAGATCATTTTGTGTACTTTGTCAGCCACTGTAGCAAAATAGCATGTGTGTATAATTTACTGAGCATGTGTCAGATCAGTGCCATTTTGAATGCAGGCGTGAATGGAGATGCACATGCGAGTGTGTTTGAAGTAATGAGTCAGTCAGTTACCTTAAATATATGTTCCTGTTACAGCTCCTGCTGTGTTTATGTACAATAAAGGGTTGGGAGGGTGGCCTAATGGTTAAGGTGTTTGCCTTACAAACACAAGGTGCAGGGTTTGAGTCTCACATGGGATAATTGGCTAGGCTTAAAATGGCTCACAAGGGCAGTTAGCTTAGTACTAATCTATGAACCTATGAACAACTTGAACCCATTACATTGCCTCAATGTCTCATTTGAATACAAGAGACATACGACAAGTGTCACCATATTTGGTAAAAAAAATAGTAAAGAATGAGAATAATATGTTGAGAGAAATAAAGGACAAGAATGGTCATATTAAAAGTATACTATGAGATATAATAATAGTTACTGAAAGATATATTACACATGTTTAAGAAGAAGAGAGTTGTCTGAGAGGTATAGAAATAAAAGACTGGAATTTTCAGAAGAATCAGTAAGCGAATTACAACAGAATATTACTTTGGAAGAGGTAAATAAGGTACTTAAATATTTTAAGAAGAGTCAGTTTCAAATGTGGAGGGAATGGGGTATTGATTATAAAAAATAGGTATACGAAAAGGAAATATTTTAAATGAATGATTGGATAGAGTCTTTTTTAATAAGTAAATAATGTAAAGAAATGATAAAATGTATCTGGAAAAAGGGAATAAAAATGATGATAAGAAATGGAAATATACCTCCATACAACCTAATTATTTTGGTCATAGAGACGCCATTGTGAGGCACCCAAATGTCCATCTGACCATGCTAAATAAGGAGAAAGTCATGGACAGCTGACTGCCAGGGACCAGGATCCACCAAATCACACATGCATTGAGGTCACTGGGCCAAAAGTACTAGTATAGCTATGAAATAGTCTATGTGGGTATAAATGACCTCTCTGGACTTTGTGAAGAGAGACGTGATGGAGCTCTCTGATTATGTGTCCCAGGCCATCATGAGCCTAGCACTGAGCAGCAGCATTCTTCCTTATCCAAGGATGATGCAACAATATGAACAAATGATGACTGACATCAGTATTTGGCTTAGTTTTTGGTATTACATCAAGGGGATACAAACTTTGACAGCATGAAAGGATACTCTGATGTCACTCATCTGGGCCAGTGATCAAGGAACCCTGACCCTCACCACTGACACCAGTGGGGAACGTTCACTGTGAGAAAAATAGACACACACAGTATTTTCAGATGTAGCTCTCTGTACCAAGCACATTTTGCCTTAAGAGCACACAGAGAATATACACGCCAGCCCTGGGGCTGAGCTTTCTCTCCAGACCCCAAATAAGACTCTCCACTGACCAGTACAGAGCTGAGTCCTTAGCTGGGTGTTCCAAGCCAAGTCCTCCACCACTCTCTCTGTGAAATCAGTGCTCTCAGTGTTCCTGTTCAATGTAGCTGTCACATACACTCTCTTTGACATTTGATTTTCACACACACACACACACACACACACACACACACACACACACACACACACACACACACACACACACACACACACACACACACATCTGGGAAAGGCTGGCACAGCTCACCTGCTCTGCCACCTCCACCGAGACTATTAGGTAGATTTACTGCCACTAGAACACCTGAAGCAAGCTACTTTAAGGTTCTTACCAGGGTACCGAATTACACTTATTAAAATTAATACTACAAATGGTAGTTTTTTTAACCAAGCAGTAACACTTTCAGGAATGTGGAGCCACAGTGCCACTAAATAAATGAATGTACTCCCAAAGGTTATATATTTTATAAAAGACAAGCCACAATGAAAGGCTTAGATATATTTAATAATAAATAATATAAAGACATGAAAATATTGAATATCTCTTTACAATAAACACCAGAGTTTCAATCACAGGAAATATAAAAAAGCACACATGGAAAGACTGACACACAGAGAAAAAAACAACATTTAGCTAATTTCACTATATTTTTTAATTGACTGAATAATTACTGTTCCCTAGTTACTTACTAAAGCAAGGCAAGATGAAAGTGGATGAGTGTCTTGTCAGAGCCAAAAACAAAGCATACACCACACATCTCTCACTAGTATTCAAATACAATTTCAGTGCTGGCTACAAAATGACATCATATCTGGCCACCTGATTCTGTGGTTCCCACACTACCCTCTCACTAGAAACTAAGCCAGGATATGGCACTGATGTGTCACAATACACACACAGAACTTTAACTAAGGTTTATTACAGTATCTAGAAACTGTAAAACAATTCCAACATTTCCAACACTTCCACTCTTCCTGCAGAAACTAACAAGCCATTCTCTGGCACCCCAGAGTAGCAATTAGTTCACCACTAAGGACAATAGACCAGGATCCCAGCCCAGACTTTTCACTGACATTGCATCTCTGGCTGCATTCAGACCTGTGAGATAAAATCTTTATGGTCTAAACCAAGTCATTTAATTTCAGCCTATTTTTCTTAAGGTTAACTGGGCTGAGCTTAACCCCTTTCCTTCCGGTATCCTCTGTTGAAATATATACATTTCATCAGTTACAACAATACAGTCTGATATGTATGTATATTTCTTTTCTGTCTGGCAGGACCCACTGTTGATACATTTGTAACACAACCAACTTTACAAATACATTTTAACACAAGCAGCTGTACAAATTAGTTTGATATTCAAATGACATATAATTATTTACAAAACTCCAGCTAGCTGTGCTGGCATATGTTACATGTGCACTGCCTTATACCCAGGTACAGCTGGCACTAACTCACATCATCACACCTCTGAAGACTCAAGCTAGTTTTTCAAGAAACCCTGGAGGAATTATGCTTTTGAGAAATGAGCCTGTCTGGGGACACATTAATCCATGCCCTGTCTTGAAAGCCATCTGCATTGGCATTGCTCACCCCACTATGGTGCTACATTGTCATATCATATGCCTGCTCCACCTTAATAATTTGGCATTTTGCTGACTGGCTCAATGTAGCCATGTTAAGAGATTGTGGTCTGTAACCACAGTGAATTTCCTTCCATACAGATAGGGCTGAAGCTTTTGTAGTGCCCACACTATAGCTAGACATTCTTTTTCTACAGCTGTATAACATTCCTCCCTGGGTTGGAGTCTATGGCTGAGATATACACAGGATCAGCCTTGGGTCAAGTGGTGCCCTAGACAAAAGTGCTTCACAGTGCCCCCCCCCACACACACACACCACCTGGTGCCCACATTCTGGTCTATTTACACCATCCAGTTTACTGGAAAAGCTCCCCTGCTAGAGAGGCCCCTAAGCATATGCCTATGGCCGGCTATGGATATACAATAGTATACTCTTCTCCCTCTGAAGAAATCTGGCTGGATACAGCCCCCACCCCATGGTTTGAAGCATTCACCTGCACAACAAATTTTGTTGCTGTAACCTGGACTGGCTAGCACAGGGGGTCCTCCCAAAGCCTTTTTAAGGTTTTGGAATGCCAGCTTGCAGGCTGGGGTCCACACACACTTATCTGGCCTGTTTTTTTTTTTCAGTTCTGTGAGGGGAACAGCTATTGTACCATTATTGGGAACAAACTTTCTATTGTACCCCTCTGTCTCCAAGAATGCCCTCACCTGCTTTTTGGTAACACAGGCAGGCCATGCCTGGATAGCTTCCACTTTGGCGGGTTATCATCCAGATAAGTGTAGATCAGAGTGTATGTGCTGTATCTTTAAAAAGCATATCAAGGACTGAACATGCACATATAAATACTAGGCACATGCTATTCCCAGTGCCATTTTGAGAGTACAGTCAAAGAGTGAGCATGTATGATTGCAGTAGTTAGTTTGTATATGTTACTTACATTAAAGTCAGTAAATTTCTGTTGTGATGTGTTTGTATATAATAAAGCTACTTGAACAGAACCCACAAAGCCTCTTCTATTATGTCCAAAGTAGTAGACTGACATAGTGTCAGAACTGGAATTTCAGAAAATGATATTTGGAGCTATGATATGCAGAGATGGCAGTGAAGGTAAACTAAGAGAAACAAGCATGATAAAGAGCCCGAAAAGAATAAAAGGTAATGAGAATTCACACAAACTGCCTATTTTATAAAAAAAAGATAAAACAGAGCATTACAAGGGCACAAACTACATTATTAAACACGTGAGAGGCAAAAAAGGTTTATTAACTAAGCAAAATGTTTAAGATTAAGATTTGATAAAACAATTATCCGAAAAGCAAAATGAGTATGTTTAAAGCAAAACGAGTGTGTTTGAGGCAAAACGGGCATGTTTAGAGTAAAACGAGCACAAGAAAAGTACAATGGGCATGAAAAGAGATTAAATGAGCAAAATGAATATAATAAGGGCAAAAAGGGCACATTAGGCATAAATAAAGCAAGGTGACTGCATGTTTTTTGGCAAAGTGCTGTGTTTTGGAATAACTATGACTTCATATTGTATCAAGGGCATAAATAGAATTATTCAAAGTATTTCAAAGTGTGTAAAAGTACTTACAGTATGTGCTTATTACTGTGCATGTATTCTGAAGAGTTACTTGTGTGCAAAGTGTAACTAGTTTGTGAAGTACAAAGTACAGCCATTTCAAAAATTTTCTTGTGCTGGGTGTGTCTATTGCAAGGTGCCACAATTACAGAGTGTTTCTTGCACTGTAAAGAATTGCCTAGCAAGGTACCACCATTTGGGGGAAATTTCAGTGTGCTGTGTACTGTTTATTCGCAATGTGCAATTACTTTGAAATGTTATTGACTCTAAGCTTCTTCTGCCCGATCTGTTTGCATCGTGCAGTTATGTGAAATGTTTCTTACACTAAGAGGTGATTTCTTGCAGTACAGTAATTTCAAGAGTATGACAGTGCCGGAGAGACTTATTTCACAAAGTTCAGTTATACAGAGGCTTGTTGTGCTATTGGGTAAAGTCACAGATACTGGCATAAATTTATGGCATATGTGTATGTGTTTGTGCTTATTTGCAAAATCCTTCACTAGTATGTGTTAATATAGCAGACAGATTTCAAAAGCCCTTACCACTTGTATTTGATCAGAATATTGCAGAAAATATTTGAGCAAGAGTGTATTTTTATACAAGCAGCTTATTCAGATAAAGATGCACACACCAGGGCATTCATTTTGCTAAACCTAGCTGGGTCAGAGGCCATTGAAAGAGAACGTTCATTTCTGTATGTACTAGCAGTACGAGAGAGAAGGTGAAAATCATCATATTGTTGTACAGCCTGAATCTAGGGAAGACCCCAAGTGTTTGAAGTGCAAATTCAGAGAAATGTGTAACCCTCAGACAAATATTACATTAGAGAGGTATTTGTTTTACAAGAGAGATCAGAAACGAGGGAAACTTTTGCAGCTTATATAACTGACCCGAGAAACAAAGCTAAAATGCATCAGTTTGGTGAATTAAAAGGTGAGTTAATAAAGGACAGGCTCATATGTGGTATTAATAATGCTGCTGTGAGAAAGATTTTGCTTCATGACAATAATTTAATGTTGAGTAAAGTCACTGACATTTGTCAAATCCATGAAGGTACAGAGAAACACACAAGTATGCTTGCAAGTGACAAGAGCATGGTTTCAGCAGGCTTCAGAGCAAATGTAGATAGCATTGAAAATGTGGCAAACAGAAGTAGGCTTAAGTATATGGCAGCCACAGCCCCTGCTGGCTCAACAGGGAAAGCATGTAGTGTTCCAGCAAGTTCTAAGACCAGTTCAGTTAAATCAGCATCCTCAGTGCAGTCCAAACATGAATTACTAAAACCCAGCTTTATTGTTAACTGTTGCAATTGTGGTGCCAATCATGAGTCTAAAAGAGAGAAATGCTTAGCATTTGGTCAGCAATGTCACAAGTGTAAAAAACTGGAACCATTTTCAGAAGTTTTGCAAATCAAGTAAACCCCACACAGTTGTAAAGAAAGGTCACATAGAAAAGCAAGTTGATAAAGTACAGCCGCAGCAGTCAACTTTCTATGTAGATGGTGTATCTGTGCTTGGTGAAAGAGTTGATGCAGTGAATTTATTGGCAAAGAACAAAGTGTTTTGTACAGTCCGGATCAGTGTTAAATCCACAGAGCTTAAAGTAGACACTGGTTCAAAGTGTGATGTTATATCAGTGGACACATTTGCTAAAGTGAAAATTAATGAGCAAATCAATGTGGCCAGTAGTGCGAAACTTATTCCTTATGGTGGTGAAGAAATTCAGACCTAAGGCTCAGTAATGCTTTCATGTTATTTGGCAAAGAACTGTTACAGCTTGTTATTCTATCTAGTCTGAAGACTAGTACAGTCATTACTGGGTCTCAAAGACAGTTTGACAATGAATCTGCTTTCTTTTAACAAAGAAGTTCATCACATAAATGCATATCCTAGTTTCAGTTTTTTCGAAGCCGTTTTCTCAGAGTATGCTGATGTTGTTAATGACAAATTGGACAAACTTCCAGTTGTATACTCCATGAAATTAGAACCAGAGGTCGCTCCAGTAGTTAAACTAGCAAGAAAAGTTATGATAGCTATGCAAGATAAAGTCAAAGCTCAGTTGGATAAAATGGTGCAGCAAGGTGTAATTTGTCCAGTTATGGAACCAACTGAATGAGTATAGTCTATGGTAGCAGCTCACAAAAAAGGTTCAGATGAAATCAGAATATGTATTGACATGTGATGCCTGTGCACTGGCCCAGTAATCAAGGAGCCTTAATCCTCACCACTTGCACCAGTGTTGGGCGTGCACATTGGGAAGGATAACAAGTACACACACAGTAAAGTACAATTTCCCTTAAGAGCACACAGAGATCATGTCAGTCTGGGGCATGTCTCTCCCTTTCTCTCAAGATCTCCAATAAGACTCCACACTGGCACAGCTATAAGGTTCAGATCTCAGTCAAGTAGTCAAGCCAAAACTTCCAGTACTCTTTCTGTCTAACCAGTGTTTCGTGTCTCTGTCCAAGTAGCTGACACACACATGTTGAGATCTGGTTTATATACAAACACACAGACACTCCTGGGGAAGGCTGGCACAGGTTCTCCAGCTATGCCCCCTCCTGCCAAGCTATAAGGTAGTAATCACTGCCACCAACTACTCTTATCAGCTACTAATAAGGCCCTTTCCAAATGGTGACCAATTTCACTGTGTAATATTACTGTTATCCAAATAGTAAGTGTGCCGAACAACAATACTATTGGAGTGGCTTGGACAGTATAAGCATATACATGCAATGTACTCTAAGAGCTTAAATTATCTCTACACAAAACAGCCACAGTTGAAAGGTTTTAAAATATTTAGTAATAAATAATAAAAACACAAGAGAAATCTCATCAATTCAACACAGTGCTAATCAAGAGTTCAGAGATCATAGAAAACTTTTAAAACAATGTTGTAGGATAGTTTGACTTAAATATAGAAAACAGGCTAATCTGGCTATATTTCTATCTAACTCTAAGAAAAATCATGGTTCTAAATACTACTTGCAAACAGAACAAAGCAAGTGCTGGTGAGCTGAAGTGTTCAGGTTGAGACAAAATACAAAAATGCTCTCCTTTCTTTCTGTCCTTAAACTGATAACACAGTACTGCTGAGTCATTTCAGATTACGTCATTCATAACAGTTCTTATTTAGTTTCCCAGGCTCACATAACTTAACATTTACATTTCTTTTTGTAATTTGCACCTGCAGAAAAACACAGCAATAAGACATTTTACATATAAAATCTAGCAATTAACTCTTGTCCTAAGACAATAGAAAGAATTCCTTAGTCCAGACATCCTGTCTCCGAGCTTGTGATCAAACAGTCCTAAAATGCTTGACTTATCAGCTTTCTTCCAGCAGGGTGTACTGTGGTTACATTTTTGAAGCTCAGAACATATAACACAGTTTTCTTACATTTAGTTTTCTTACATTTGTAAAACAGCCTGTGGAGTACATTAATATTTACAAATGACATAGAAATATTTACAAAATTCTATCTAGCTAGGCTGGCAGCCTTCACATGATCCAAGAGATCTGAACAAAGCGTTGAAGAGACCGCATCATCCAATGTGGACATTTAAAGAGGTTGCAGCCCTAATACCGAACGTCATTGTTTTTTTCTGTCTTGGATGCAAAAAGTTCATACCCTGTTTGGCAGATACAGATTCCTAAGGATGCCATTTGGAATAAATTCTGCAAGTGAAGTCTTCCAATGTTTAATGGAGCAAATTTCTTTGGGTTATCCTTATGCCATAATAGTAGATGATTTATTGGTTGGAGGCAATGGTGAAGCAGAGCATGACAGAAACCTAAACAGAGTTCTAGACAGAGCACATGAAGTAAACTTGAAGCTTAATCCTCTGAAGCACAAATTCAGACTACCAGAAGTTACATATGTAGGTTATTTATTTACCAGTACTGGCTTGAGACCCGACCCGACCAAGCAAGCAGCTATTCCTGAGATGTCAGCATCATATAATAGTCAAGCTCTACAGTGTTTCCTAGGCATGGTCAACTATTAAGGCAAGTTTATACCAGACTTCAGTGAGTTGGAAGCACCTTTAAGAGAGCTGACACACAAAAATGTTACATGGTCATGGTTAGAACAGCACCAGAAAGCATTTGAAGACCTTAAGCAGAAAATTGCCATCCCACCTACATTAAGATACTGTGATGTAAATAAACCAGTTACTCTTTCCTGTGATGCTTCATAATTTGGTCTTGGTACAGTTATTCTTCAAGAGGGCAGAGCAGTAGCCTATGCATCTAGAACACTTACCCAGACTGAGATGCAATATGCTCAAATTGAGAAAGAACTTTTGGCAATAGTATTTGCATGTTCAAAGTTGGTTAAGCTATTCAGATTGAAACTGATCACCAACCTCTAGTTACTATCGTAAATAAGACTATGCATTCAGCTCTAGCATGATTACAAAGAATGATGCTCAAATTGCAGAAGTACAACTTCAAAATGGTCTATACAAAAGGCAAACTATTTTATCTGGCTGATACCTTATCCAGATTATCCAGAAATATGACGGAACAGCTTGATGCAGACAATTTTGACTTTTACATTATGGCAGTGTGTAATTTCTCAAACACTAGACTTGATGAGCTGAGAGATCATACAAAGAGTGATCCAATTTTGCAGAAGCTCGATCAAAACATTAATGATGGATGTTATCGTATATTCTTTCCTATCATAACAACCAACGGAATCATATTTCATAATCCTGTACTTCTGATCAGCACAGTCTTGTAAGTTAATGCAAGTCAGGCAACTTGGATGGCAGTAAATACTAATCAAAATGGAAACAACTTAAAAATTTCAGCATGAACTGCAGTTCAATAATTTTAGCAGTTTTCCAAATCGATAGGTAGAAACCACAGTCAATTTGTTTTACATTCTTTGGGAATTTGGCACCGCAGCTGGCGATAGTTGGTAAGTAATGTCTATTTATAATCTTTGGTAGTAAAAACATTTACCTACTCATTGCTAGACACTAGTAACCATCAATTCTGGCATCGTGTTCAAAATTTAGCGAACACTTTAGTAATAGTAACAAATCCAAATCATCGGATTTGGATAATCCTGATTCACTTAAAACGGACACTCCTAATAGAGAAAGAAGAGAAGGCTGTGTGTTTTCAAGCAAGAGTGGATCACAGAGGATTTTTCATGGTTATTGAAAATTGATGATCACATAGCAAACTGCATACTCTGTCAACAGTCCTTTGCTGTCAAATATGAGGGGAAGAAG
This sequence comes from Protopterus annectens, assembly GCF_019279795.1. Taxonomy (NCBI): domain Eukaryota; kingdom Metazoa; phylum Chordata; order Ceratodontiformes; family Protopteridae; genus Protopterus; species Protopterus annectens. Next base: position 606,444,642 of record NC_056750.1, on the reverse strand, counting down.
GCTGTTACAACACATGCTGAGTCATCCAAGCACAAGAATGCGGTAATAGCACAAAAGCCGTCTCATGCAATTTCTGTGTTTTTTGTTAGAAAAAATACGCTAGAAGAAGACAGTGTTCTTGCAGCAGAACTAACCACTACATATCATGGTGCTATGCATCGCCACAGCTACAATAGTCAGGACTGTGGCAAGAAGCTTCTGGTAAAACTATTCCCTGATTCAACCATAGCTTCTAAAATTTCATGTGGCCGTACAAAGGCAACAAGTTACATTGAAAACATACTGGGTCCGAAAACACAGAGATTTTGTGTCAATGCTGTTAAATCTACTCATTATTTTGGAATTGGATCAAATGCTTCAAACAAAGGCGATAAGAAGTTATTTCTATTGACTGTTCGCTACTTCTCAACAACTGAAGGTGTGAAGAAGGGACTCATGGATTTTTATCAAGATAATGATGAAACCAGTACAGCAGCTGCAGACAGAATTAAAGATATCATTGCAGCTAATAGCCTATAATTCGATTCAGTCACCTCATACAGTGCAGACAATGCATCCATAAACTTTAGAATACATGTCAGTATTTCAGAAGTTGCATGTTGTAAACAAAAATTTGATACAAGTAAATTGTAAATGTCATATCCTCAACAACTGTGTGAAGTTTGGATTAAAGGCATCCAGTTTTGATGTTGAATCATTTGTTATCAAAACTTAATTAATTTTCAACATTGGCCAAAAAAATCTGATGAACTTAAGGAATTCTTCAATTTTTTTGAGTATGGAATACTGCAAACTGCTACACCATGTGCCCACATGTTGGCTAAGACTGCTGTTGACAGATTGTTACTTGTGTTGGTCAGCAGGAAAGTCTTACTTTACATCTCAAGGTCAAGACAAAGTTGCAGCATTGCTATGGGATGGGTCTTCTTTCAACAGTGATAATAATCTACCTCAGTGCTTGCTCTATCTGATTCACAATGTTATGACTGTTTTTATGATGCCGTCCAAACCTTGGAGTCAAAAGCAACTACAGCTGCTGAATTGCACACCATTATGGAAAGTGTAAAGTGTAACCTGCAAAAATCTCAAAGACTAAACACAGAGTTGGTGAAAGCAGAGTTAATGGTGAAGATAAATTTCAGCATGTCATGCAGTGATTTCTGTGAGTTCATTCAAAGTGATCATCAGCTACTGAAAAATGCCTCTTCTCAGCAAAAGTACAAATTTAAAGAACAGTGATTATGATTATGTATATGCATGAAGAGAGGACATTGAATTTGAATAATTTACTGGTGACTGATGTTACTTAACACAATTCAGGATAATCATTTGTGCTGACTAGTCAAAAACTGCTGTAAACCTGTAACCTGTATAATGTAAAATTTAAGTAATATTTATTATTTATTTATTTATTTTATTTTATTTTACATTTATTTACCAGGAGAGTCTGATTGGGCATAAAATCCTTTTTCACCAGAGGCCCGGGGAGAAAAGCTCCATTATTAGTAGACTATTATGTTAGTAGAAAGAAAATCATATAATACAATAAAGAAAAAAAAACAGTAACAGACATTCATAATGGTAAAAAAGACTAAAACAGAATAAATTGGTCAAGTGGGAGACAAGACTAATAATCTTATATAACAATTCTTCTAGAAGACAGTTCTTACAGTAGTAGCAGATAGTAACATTGCATACAATGAGAGTGCAATTATGATACTTAGTCTTATATACAGGTAGCATAGCAAACTGAAGACTTAAAATCTGATATATATTAACAGTGAGATAGTAAAAAGCAATATAAGGTAGTCATATGACTTAGATTCAATGTTCATTACATATGCAATTAAAATTTTAAAATCAGCTTAGCTCCATGGTTTGGGATACCCATGCCCAGTACATGTACAAGTTCAGGAATTGGTGAGGTGGGCTTTAATGTGATGCCTGAAGTTTTTTAAGCTATAGTTCTAATTTCAAGTGGTACGGCATTCCATAGTTTAGCAATGTAGTAGGAGTATAGAGTGTCACCTGAGCTATTTTTACTCCTGGTTACTTCAATTAGAGCTTTATTAGTGGATCTTAGTGGACGGGTACTTATATGGGGATTGAGGAGGCCTTGTAGAGCTGGTGTTTTATCAAGTTTATAGCACATTTGGTGGGTGGTAGACAGTTGTATGAGGATGAGTTGGTGGGGTAATTTTAACCAAGATAGCTGTCTTAGGGCCTTACAATGATGGGTTCTAGGAGGACAGCTAGTGGCAAATTTAGCTATCTTATTATAGCAGGCATCTAGCTTGGTTAGGTCTGATTTGGAGAGGTTGGTAAAGATGGGTGAGGCGTATAGTAAAGTTGACAGAAGATGAGTTCTGGCTGTGGTTATTCTGGAATTTGTGGTTAGGTAGTTCTTGCATCTGTATAAGGTACCTAAATTTTCTTGTGTACTTTTTTACAGTCTGGGAAATGTGTAAGTCAAACTTCAGATTTTAATCAATAACAACACCAAGAAGTTGGGTGGATGGTACTGTTTCGATCAAAGTCTTATTACTGGATATGATGTTGAATTAAGTGGATTGGGTTTTGAATTTAGTGGCGTGGAAGAGCATAAGTTTAGTTTTATTTGGGTTCAAGATTAATTGGGCATCTGCCAAACATGATTCTATAGCATTGAAGGATGTTTGGGTTAAGTTCTGTAGTTCAGGTACAGTTGGGGCAGAACATATGACAGTGGAATCGTCTGCATACTTTGATATGTTTTGTTATACTCTGCATACTTTGATATGTTTTTGTTATACTCATGCATGATTGCCATTTTGTGTTATAATATTTGACTATTCTTGTGTCAATAGCACTAGGTCAAACTGTCAAAGCTGTCAAAATTGTCTGATGTCCTATTTATTCAGTATTTCAATACCCTCTATTTTAATGAGCAAAAACAACCTGTGGGGTTCAATATGGCACCCTGACCGGCCATCATAACAAATTGACGATGATGGCATTCAAGTGTCTAGGAATGGCAAATTCCAGAGTTGGCAACCCTAGCAGCATCAAGCTGTTGGGCAGTGTGATCTGTACTTTAGAAGAGATGCTGATCAGACATGAGTGCAGAAACAGCATTCATTTAAGCAGCTGTGGTTGCTTAAATGAATGTGTTTAGTTGTGAGTGCATATGTTTGTGCAGCTGTAGCAAGGTGCTAGTATGAGATCAGATACAGGGACCTTTTTTGATTCTCCATTTCAAAGGACTTTTTTTTTTCCTGAACGTCACCAGACTTTTTCTTCTAGTACTCAACTTTGGGGTTGAGGAGGATGCTACATTGAGTATTACTTAGGGCATGCTAACTGACCTAACCATGGCTCTAACAACAGCTTGCTAATGGCTCCCTTGCACTCACTGCCAGACATTTTTTGTGCATGTCTGGCAATAAGAAACTGTGCTTTTGTTACAGATTCATATAAATGAGGCCTTTTCCCTGTATGTAGAACTATATGCACAGTCTTTACAGAGAACACCACCTTCAGGGACTCAATGTTATTAAGGTCTTAATCTGAAACATTTTATTTTTAGCAGCTATTCTGCCTGCTATGAGGTTAGTGAGTTTTAAACAGTAGCAGTGAAAAAAGATCACTCAGCTGATGACGGAAGAAGGTGGTTCTGTGGACAAAGGGCATATTCTACCTGAGGTGGTTTCTAATTTTCATCTCAGAAAGTTTCTTATTTTAAGGTCTGTCATTGTTTTTACAGATCATTCTACTCACTGAAAGAATAATCTGCATTCTTTGGCCTATTGAATGGAAATGGCAAGTGCAGTCAAGGGCACATTTCTCACAATTATTTCTTCCCTGTAGGGGAAGACTTACATAACAGATATGACTAAAATGTTAGTTCATTTACATTCTACTTTGTTGTGAGAAAATAAACGTTTCATGATATCAAAGCCTGCTCTTCCAGAATCTCTGCGCTTCTATAGTAGCATTATAAAACATGGGTCTCTCGATAAATCTGTGGCACTACTGCCTGATAATTATGACCTCCTCGTTAAAAGCTTTTCTCTGCAGTGTAAGGTACTTTCCGGTTTGGGTATTGCTATTTTGAAGTTTCTTTCCAAGTTCAAAGATTTTTCTGCTCCATTTTCTTTATTACTTGGGGAGACAGATTATAGTGGTTCCTACACATGTGTAGGAAATCAGAAAATGATTTGAAGAAGAAGATTTGGGAGGGACAGGAAGGAAGCAAGAAAAACGAGGATGTCAAGCAAAGAGATGAATGGGGTTTGTGAGAGAAGATCTGTGACAGTCAGACATCCTGTCGAATAAGGTAGAAAAGTAGCATTGAATCAAGAAAGATGGTGACCAGTTGACCCCATGTAAAAAAAATGGGAAGGAAAGGGGAATAATGATGCCGGAATAAGGAGTCCGAAGAGTGCAGTTAAGAAGGCATCCTACAATATCTCTACTGCAATACCACTTGTATATGCTGCCATACATAAAAATAATATTTATCACTGTAGCAAGTATGGCAGGCAGTTTCTTCTTAGCTGCACAACCAGGGACATAGGGAGGCATACTCAATGTACGCATTTCAGTACAGTGTTTGTGTGGAGGGGGTAGAACAAGGCAGGCACTATGATCCAGGGGAAAAAGATAAAGCGGCATCTTTTGCTTTAAGGAAAGCCCTGTGTTCATCGCATGCACCATATCGCGGATGTAAACCTACTTTTCACTGTTGCTCGCAATTTAAAATAGCCGTTCCATTGAGAGACAAGGTACATAAGTAAAGTGTGTGTGTGTGTGGGGGGGGTGTGGTGTGTGTGTGTGTATGTGTGTGTTTTTGTGTGTGTGTGTGTGTGTGTATATATATATATATATATATATATATATATATATATATACGCATATAGGTTTATAGGTGTTTACTAGGCTAACGACCACAAGGGCTTTTTTAAGCCTAGCCATGCATCCCAAATCTCTGACAAGTTCTGATACCCTTGATAAGTGTAAGCATGGGCCTGGGAGATGAACCATTTACAGGTTACCTGTGTCCATTAAGGACATAAGTGCCAAACCAGGGATGAACTTCCGGTTTCCCATCCAATTGTCCAAGTTGCACTTGAATTGGATTAGAAAGGAACTCTGCTTCACATGGATGGGGAGACTGTTCCATAGACAGGGTAATCTCTGGGATACATACCTATCTCTCCATCAGGTCCTATTTATATCACAGGCAAGGTTAAGTCTTTAGAATGGGTAATTCTGCTACTGTTTGTTTTGTGGATATGCAGGAGGTCCATAAGAGTGGTGCCTGACAATGCCCTGTATGCCAGGTATAGATCTCCCCTAAAAAAGCCTGTAAGAGACAGAATACAGGGCTAGGGCCTTGAGGTGGTCTGCATAGGACATATTACTTATGCCCTGTATTCTTTTAGTGAGGAAACTCTGTGGACGTTCCAATTGTTGGATATGCCTGGTTAAGTACATACTAAAGGAAGCATTGTACTGAATGATAGGTCTGATGAATGCCAAATACAGTGGAACAATGACTTCCTTGGACTTATATACCATACCTTTGTTTATAAGTTGTGCAACATAGACTGATTTCCTCACTACTGTAGACATGTGATGGTCAAAGGCTAGATTACTGTCTGTGTGTGTCCCTAAGTCCCTGACTACTGGGTCATCTCTAAGGGGTGTGTTGCCAATACGATAGTTACCAGGGATGGATGACTTATTTTACATTAGTAGTTGCATTTGTTTCGGTATGAGAGAGAAAGTATGTGTGCATCTGTGTATATGCATGTGTTGGTAATTTGAACTAGCCATTCTGTTTGTAGGAGAGATAAAGTACGTGTGTGTGTGTGTGTGTGTGTGTGTGTGTGTGTGTGCGTGTGTGTGTGTGTGTGTGTGTTGTGCTGCTAAGTGAGAGAGTAGGTGGGTGTATGGAATGTAAACTAGCCATTTGTTGATGTATGAAGGAGTGGGTGAGTGTGTTACTATGTGTAAGAAGTTAGGAAGGGGTGTGTGCATGTGTTTAACATACGTCTCAACTGTCCAGATGTAGGCTCATAGTTTTGGTCTGTTTCTCATAAAATTTGTGGTTTTCTGGCAAATCGTGGAGGACTGAAGAAATTACATAATGACATATATATGCATATCCTTCAGAAAATACATTCGAGCACAAATCCTGCAGCAACTTTCTAAGTTAAAAAGAACAATATTTAAAATCTATCCCTATCATTCCTCTCAACTGTTCAGATTTTTGCCTCCTATTTTTATTCCATTTCTCGTAAAATTGGTGTTTTTGCAAATTACTGGCTAACCATTGAGGATTGAAGTGAGAAAATAATGGCAGATATTTGAGTTTCAAACTCCTTATCCTTCAGAAAATTCATGCTCATGCAAAACCTGTAATTATATCAACTTTCTAAGTCTGTGAGGACAATATTTAAAAAGTTTCCCTATTTGTGGGCCTTTGTTCCCCAATTACTAGTGCCTTTTTGCTTGAAGTGCTTGAGAGGCATGATCCCTATTTTGGGCCATTGTATATCCATTATTTCAGGCTCTGTCCAGATTTCTTGCACTAAGAGATTGTGACGTGTATCTCTCTCAACCGTCCAGATTTTTGCAGACTGTCCTAATTTTTGCCTCATATTTTTGGCCAGTTCCTCAATATTTGTAGTTTTCTGTCAAATCACTGAGGATTGGAATAACTAAATGTCATACATTTGAGTTTTACACTTCATTTCCTTTAGAAAATACATGCTAAGACAAATGCTGTCATTCTAGCAACTTTCTAAATTTTTAGGAGCAATATTTAAAATCTGTCCCTATTTTTGCCCCCCCCCCCCATTATTTTAGGCTTTGTCCAGATTTCTTATGCTAAGAGGTATGGAGGTATGGTGTGTAGTGTTCTAGTTAAAAGGGAGGGCAGGTTAGTCAATTAACTTGAGCAGGCTTGACCACATAACTTGGCTACAGGAGACAAGAGCCTGAATCCTCTATACCAACTACCAGACTACCGATGGAATTGCGAGTGTGAGTTTCAGTACATTTTCAAGGAATTATGAGACTGCGTTTCAGTGCATTTTCAAGGGACTGGGTTTCATTTCATTTTCATGGAATTGTGAGTTTCAAATGAAGTTAAGTTTACTGTTGCTCATGCTAAGTCTGTTTTCAATCTGCAACTAACTGTTTTTTTTTCTCAAATATTTTTCTTTATTTTCAATTAAAATAACATTTACATAATATTTTAAATATCATTTTAAACAACTATATACAATATTTACAATAGCCTGACTTTCAATTATATACACTGTATGTTATTAAATATAGAATTAACAAATCAGTTATCAGAGCTACAATATTGATTATTGCAGTGTCCAACAAAGATAAAACTTTCTTCCAAGGATTATTTACCAATGGCCTGGGATAGATTCGTAGTTCTTTGATTTTTATTTCCATCAATGCAGTTGTCTTCAGTAAAGTGTAGAATTCTTCCAAGGTCGGGGGTGTATTTGAATTCCACCTTCTGGTTATGCATTTCCTAGGTATAGCAAGTATTGTCCATAACAAATACATATTTGTCTTATTCAGGTAGGGACCTTCATTTACATTTAGAATTATCAATGCTTTAGTTAAGGTAAAGGATTCATTAAATAAAGCTTGTAAAAAAATGACTGATTGCTGTGGTAGAGGGAAGTCCTACTGCTTACCAGTGGGAGTAGTGAGCATTGTACTGCCTATCTAACACTAGAGGAGTGGTTTCCAGCTCTGAAATTGTAATTTTATTAGCCTTTTTGGGCTGATTTCTATCCCTTTTAACTTTCTGGCTTACAAACGCATGCGTTTGCACATTTTTTGCATCATGCAGCACCGCGAGGCTACAGTTAAACTATTCCAGGTGCCAGAAAGTCTGCTCTTCAAATTTTCCCTTAGAATTAGCTGGTTTCTCAGTAGTAGCACTAAAATCTGAACCTCTGTGACTAGCACTTGCTCTAGAACCTGCTGGAAAGCACTATGAAGCCTGAAACTGATACAAGCACTCAACTCTCCTTGTCAATAAGGAGAAATTAAACGTAGGCACTAAACAGCCTATAGTTGCAAAGTACCTTGCAAAGGTAAGGGAAAACAGCTCTTATACTTCACAAAAAAAAGCATCTAAACAGGCATGTCCAAGGATCAGCTTCCAGTGATTTCTCCTGTCCACCTGGTGAATCTGGGCATTCTAGGGCAATGCGGCAACTGCCTCATGTACACAGACAACCCTCTCCTCCAACCACCCAACACTTTAACCTGTGAGAGATGCACTTACATAGCCAAACTGGAAGCAAAGCTCTCTCCGGCCAAGATTGCGCTAGACAGTCAAGAGGAGAAGGTTAACACCTGCACTACACCTCAAGCAACTCATAGCCCTTCAAAACCCACACTATCAACACCCACACATAGCAGCACTAAACCCACATATGCAGAGGCCCTTAACATTAACCTACCTAAGCAACAAGGACCTCTGAAGCTGAAACGCAAACAAACACCAGTCACAACCAAAGTGACACATAGCTCACAACACCAGTGTGCCACCCAACAACAGCCCCTAAGGCAAGACAATGTACCTAACACTTTAATCATAGGTGACTCTATAGTCAGGCACACTGATGTCTCACTCATCAGGCTGAACAAGTAGAAAATTACAATCAGCTGCCTGTCTGGTGCCAGGATCCGCCACATAACTCATGCGCTCAAGTCACTCCACAACAAGTACAAATACGACTCTGTCATTGTCCATGCTGGAGTGAATGGTTTGAGACATACCTCCCTGGACTACATGAAAAGAGACATGGAAGAGCTCTCGCATCATGTGGCCCAGGCAGGTATGACCCTAGCCCTGAGTAGCATCCTGCCTTCGCCCAGAATGATACCACAGTATAAGGACAAAATGATTGACTTCAACAAATGGCTAAGCTTCTGGTGTCATTCAAAGAGGATCCAGTATCTGTCTGCCTGGGAAGACATGATCGACAAACCAAGATGCTTTGCCAGAGATGGTCTGCACCTGTCACCCCTGGAATTTAGGTTACTGGCTAAAGCTCTTGTCACCCCTATAGTGCCTTTTTTAGGCAAGGTTCAAAGGACAAAACCACCACCGTAAGAAATACAATCATGCAAAATCTGAAGGTAATGCTAGAAGTCTAAACTTCAAAATGCACTCTCTCAAGGCACTCCTAAAAATGGAGAACATTGATATCTGTGCAGTAACTGAGACTTGGTTCAAGGCTCCAGAGAGCACCCCTGCAGTACCAGGCTACAACTCTTACCACATTTTTTGGCCACAAAACAAAGGCGGTGCCTCTACGGACCCTGGTAATTACCGCCCCATAAGCTTAACAAGTCTAGTCTGCAAAGCTATGGAGAGGATCATAATGGAGCTCATAAACAAAGATATAGGGGAATTGCAGACATTGGACCCGACCCAGTTTGGCTTTGTCAAGGGAAGATCATGCCTTTTGAACTTGGTCGACTTCTTCGAAACAGTCACCAAGGCCATTGATGAGGGAAAGGCAGTCCATACAGCCTACCTTGACCTTGCAAAGGCTTTCAACACAATACCCCACTCGGGTATTGTAGAAAAACTTACCAGCTTAAATGTAAACCCATATGTCACAAGATGGGTTGCAAACTGGCTTAAGGACAGAACCCACAGGGTTAGAGTTGCTGGCGCTATGTCAGACTCCAGGCCGGTCACAAGTGGTGTCCCACAGGGCTCGGTCCTTGGCCCCCTATTGTTCGGCATCTACTTCTCAGAAGTACAGGCCAACATGGGAGGACTTTGGCTGGCAAAGTTTGCAGATGACTGCAAACTGGGCGCCATAGTGGAAAGTGCATCGGACACGGATATCCTTCAGAAGGGACTCACGGAAACAGATAGCTGGTGCCAGAGCCATGGCCTGAAGTTAAACGCCAAAAAATGTATAGTCATACCCATCGGGAAAAACAAGGTAACCCCAAGCTACCATATAGGTGGCAATCCACTAAGCACAGAAGAGGTTATCAGGGACCTGGGGACCCAGGTTGACAGTGGCCTTTCTTTTGACACTCACGTTGCTAAAGTGGTTAGAAAGACCTTCTACATTGCCCACCTGATCATGAAGAGATTCACATCCAGATCTAGTGAGGTCATTGTTCCCCTGTACTCTTCACTTATCAAACCAATGATCGAGTACAATGCCCCATTCGGGATGTATCTCACCCGACATCTGCAGCAATTGGAGAGTCCCCAAAAGTTCCTCACCAAAAGGATAAAGGGACTCCAAAATCTGTCATATGCTGCCAGATTGAAGAAACTCCAGCTCTATTCAGTTGCATACCGTCTGCTCAGAGGTGACATGTGCCTGACATACAAGGCCATGTCCAACCCAGAATTAATGGACATGCTCCACCTCAAAACAATCCAAATCCACCAAAACCACTAGAGCAAGCGACTTAAACCTTAGCACGGATATAAATAGGACGTGCTGGAGGGATAGATTTATCACTCAGAGACTCCCTATGCTGTGGAATAAAATCCCGGTCCATGTGAGGCAGAGCACGTCGCTGGCTCTGTTCAAGAGAAATCTTGACCTGTGGATGGGAGATCGTAGGTTTACCCCGGGAATCATCTCTGTGTCACTGCTGGACAGAGGCACAACAAACTAATGGGCACAGTATTTTTTCATATAAGGGGTGGCGTAAGCCACAAAAATTTGGGCTAGGCTTATAAATGCCTTAGGGCAGATAGACTAGTATAAACCTATGAACCTATGAACCTATAAAACCAAGACCAAAACATTAAAGGTGGAGGAGTGTCCATATTCACCAATGATATTTACACCTCCAGTCTAGTTGTCCAACACAATGCATCTGAAATTCTCCAGGTGCAACTAACACTAGGTAAGACTGCAATCTAAATTGTAGCTTGCTACAGATCCCCCACCACACCTTTCTAAACATACTGGAAAATATTAAGATACAACCAAACACCCTAATACTGAGTGATTTCAACTACCCTGCCATTAACTGGGAAAACTACTTGGATACCAACTCCTTTTCCCAACGGTTCTTGGAATTCATAAATTCCAACACCCTGGATCAACTAATCCATTGTCCCACCAGGGGCTCCAATATCCTAGACCTGGTCATTACCAACATGGGAGATAGATGCTCCACACCAGTGGTCACCCCCTCATTGGTCAGGTCTGACCATAAGCAAATCACCCTTGACATCCACATCCCACCCCCAACCCCCAGTAAGGAAACCTCCTTAAAAAAACTTCTCCAAAGCCAACTTCATGCTACTGAAGTCAGAAGAGACAAACTTCATGACACCCATGCAGATGGGATCTGAAAGTTCGACTGCATAATCTTACACTAAGGCACTGTATGAGTACATCCACTCGTGCATGAATTGTGCCATCCCAAATAGAAGAACCAAGATGCTCTCCTCCAAAAAAGGAAGCCAATCTGGTGGTTCCCTGCTATAAACAAACTATACAACAGAAGGAAGAAACTGTTGCAGAAAAGAGGAAAATCCCAGGATGCAAAGAACTCCCTCACCAGCCTCAGTAAGAAGCTGAGATCCCTCATAAAATCCTCAAAAGCTAGTTACGAAAATAAAATTGCCAAAGATTCCAAAGACAGCCACAAGACATTCTATAGTTATGTCAAGAATCTAAATGGCAATGCTAAAATCTGCTCTGAGCTTCAACAGAATGGCATCAAATATACTGATCCCAAGGATATTGCCAATATCCTGGCAGATCAATTTAGAGCCAACATCACCCCCCTCTCACCCCCTAAAAGACCCATCTCAATATCAAAAGATTGCCAAATTCCAGTAATCACGGCCACACAGGTAGAAACCGCACTCTCCAAAGCTAAGAATACAGCATCCATGGGACCAGATGACATCCCAGGCTGTGTACTACATGAACTACAAAATGAACTGGCACCTCACCTAAGTGTCATGATTAATCAAAGCCTCACCTCAGGCTTTGTGCCCACTGAGTGGTGCACAGCTACAGTTATCCCACTCCACAAGGGGGGATCCACCTTGGATCCCGGGAACTACCATCCCATCAGTCTGACGAGCCTGATCTGCAAGGGCATGGAACGCATTATCATGGAACTTATAAACAAAGACATTGGCAACCTTCAAACACTGGACCCCACCCAGTTTGGGTTTGTGAAGGGTCAATCTTGTCTCCTGAACCTGATTGACTTCTTCGAATCAGTCTCCAGAGCTGTGGCTGAGGGTAAGGCGGTCCACACAGCCTATCTGGACCTTGCCAAGGCCTTCAACACCATCACCCACTCTGGAATCATAGATAAGCTTACTAAGCTGGGCATAAATCCCTATGTCACTCGATGGGTTGCCAACTGGCTTACTGACAGAACCCAGGCTGTAAAAGTAGCTGACTCCAAATCCAGCTCCAGACAAGTGACAAGTGGAGTACCTCAGGGTTCATTCCTGGGACCACTCTTGTTTGGCATCTACTTCTGTGAAGTACAGGCCAACACTAAGGTACTCTGGCTAACAAAGTTCGCAGATGACTGCAAACTGGGAGCCATTATTGAATCCTCAAATGATGTGGATAGTCTACAAAAGGGCCTTACAGAAACAGATGCCTGGTGCCAGAGCCATGGGCTCAAGCTTAATGCCAAGAAATGTATAGTTATCCCCTTTGGAAAAAAACATGTACCCATGAATTATCACATAGGTGGTGGTACACTAAACATCGAAAGTGTGATTAGAGACTTAGGGACACAGGTGGACAGTGGTCTCACTTTCCATAACCACATCGCCACAACTGTCAGGAAATCTTTCTATGTGGCACACCTCATCACTAAGGGCTTTTCATCCAGAAAAAAGGAGGTAATTGTCCCACTGTACTCATCCCTCATTAGACCCATTATAGAGTATAATGCCCCGTTTGGTATGTACCTCACAAGACATCTGCAACAGCTAGAAAGGCCACAGAAATACCTCACTAAAAGAATCACAGGCCTAAAGCACATGCCATATGCTGACCATCTAAAAAAACTCCAGCTATACTCTGTGGCATATCGTCTACTCAGAGGCAATATCTGCTTAACATACAAGGCCATGTCAAATCCTGAGCTGTTGGACATGCTCCACTTAAAGAAATCCCAATCCCTCAGAGCCATACACTCCAGGGATCTAAACCTTATCATCACAATGAACAAAACATGCTGGAGGGATAGGTTCCTGACCCAGAGACTCCCCAGACTCTGGAATAGATTGCCCATAAATGTCAGGCCCTCTTCAAAAGGAACCTTGATGACTGGATAGGAGATAGGAAATTCACCCCGGGGATCATGTCAGTCACCCTGCTAGACAGGGGTCCAGAGAAGTAAATATTGTTGGGAAGAAATATCCAGGGAATTGTTATGGCTAGGCTTGTATAGACACTAGGGCCAATAGCCTAGTACCAACCTATGAACCTATGATTCCATTCCAATATGATTTAATTTTATTACATTCATAAAAAATATGAATCCAGTTGGTTTTATTTGACTTTTCACACCTCCAGCAAAAACCATTTGTAGTAGTACTGATCTTTTTAATTCTATCTGGTGCTAAAAATGCTTTATGTAAGTATTTCCAGTTAAATATTTTCCAGTTCTGTGTGTTAGAGGTGTAATTAACTGATAGCAAGACGTTAGTTTTAATTTCTTCTGTTAACTGCAATGACTGACCTTTTGTTTAGTTTTAATTTCTTCTGTTAACTGCAATGACTGACCTTTTGTTAAGAACTGCCAGTATGATGGTTTGGGAATTGTTTTATATGTTATTAATTCTTTATATAGATTTGAAATGGAATTTTTCTTTTCACAACTATTATATATAAATTCATACAGAAAACTTATTAGATTTGGAATATTTTTAAATAAGGAATTATTAATTAATCTGCATAAATCTTGAGTGTACATTAGCATGCTTTGTAAGGTTAACCAGTCATGTGTTGGAATATTGTAAGCAGTTTTTATCATATGTATATCTAAAACATTTAATTTATTTACACATTGAAACCAGCATAAGAATCCATTTTGTTCCCAGGAGGTTATTGTTTCCCTATATATTTTGTGAGGAAAGTTCTTAGTGATGGTAAATGGGGTTAAAAGATCAAACCAAAGTTTTAGATCTATGTTTGCATTGATAAGTTTTCTAAAGGAATTGATGTAATGATTAATCAGTGTTGTTTTAGAAGGTTTTGTTATATTATATTGTATACTTATGCATAGCATGTACCAGGGTTTGTTTGATTTGTCTACTATTAAAACTTTTTTTAACAGATTAAATTCATTTGTTAATATAGCCGTTGTTAATTCTTTCCAATTGGCAAAATAATTTGGGTTTATCCAGTCTATTGTAGTTTTAAACACAGATGCTTTTATATATGTTTCTATTTCTGGGAAGTTCAATCCTCCTTGTTTCCAGGGTCTAATGTGATGAGTTAGAGCAACTCTATTCTTTTTGGGATACCATAAAAATTTTATTAAACATGAGTTTATTTCTTTAAGAATGCATCTTTCAGGAATTAACTGTACTGCTAATTCTACATATAGTATTTTTGGCAATAAGACCGTTTTTATTAATTGCAATCTGTCTTTAAAGGTTAATATAATTTTGTTCCACTTTTCTATATATATTTTTATTGTTTCAGTAATGTTTTTATAATTTATTAATATTGTTTTGTTTATATTTTTGCATAACACTATTCCTAAATAATTTAGCGTAAGTTCTTGTTTTCCTATGATGGATGTATCTGTAACTTGATGTTCTTTTTTTCTATTTAAAAATAGAAATTTTGATTTTGATCTATTAAAGCGTAAACCTGAAATTTTATAAAATTTCTCCATTACTTCTTCTAGCTCTCCTAATTACTCTCTGGTGTTTGATAGGGTTAATAAAATATCATCAGCAAAAAGCATTATTTTAGATATGTACTAGTCATAGACTTCTATTCCTTTTATTCTTGGATTATTGCATATTATTTCTGCAAGTATTTCTATAGCCAAAGCAAATAAAATAGGAGTAAGGGGGCATCCTTATTTAGTACCTTTTGTTATATGGCTAGATTCTGAGGTGAAAGGCCCTAATTTAATGTAAGCTAAGTTATTAATATATATGTTTTTTAGTAATAAGATGAAGGGAGGAGGAAATTCAAATAATGCAAAATTTTTAAATAGATATTCCCAGTTGAGGGAATCAAAGGCTTTTTCTATGTCTAATCTGATTACAAGTGTTTCTCTATCTTCTTCTTTATTCACATAATCTATAAGAGTAAGTATCCTTTTAATATTATCATGTGTGTGCCTGTTATATAAAAATCCAGTCTGATCATTATTAATTGTCTTTGAAAGTGGGATTTTCATTCTGTTAGCTAGGATTGACATGAATATTTTGTAATCATTATTCAGTAATGATATAGGTCTGTATGAGATGCAAAGTCTGATGGTTTAATATCTTTTAGAATTGGTGTTATGACAGAATATTTCCATGAGGGTAGTATTTTTGCTTCTGACTGGACTTCTACAAAGTTTTATGAAAAAGGGAGATTACTGTTGAAGGAAAGAGTTTGCAAATTTCCATAATTATACCATATATCCCTGGAGCTTTGTTAGATTTACTTTCTTTTATCTTGTCAACAATTTCTTTGTATGATATAGGTTTTTGTAGGTCTAGTTTTAAGGTTTTGGGATTTTTTTTTATATTGATAAGGTTTGTATCTAAGTTTATTTGGTTGGTATCTAAATCTTCTTTTTTGAAGTGTTCCATATAATGGAACCAAAATGCTTCAAGGATGTCTCCTATATCTGATACTTTGTTCTCTTTCTTTTCATGATATATACTATTAATGTTATTTGCTTTAGATTTTATTTTAATTCTTGTAGATAAGTTATGTAGATATCTGGGGGAGGTGGCTAAGGAGTTTATTTTCAATTTTTCCAAGGCTAGACAAGTTTTGTGTGTTAGAATTTCATTATATTTTTTATTTAATTCCTCGATTTCTTTTTTGACTTCTGGACAATTCTGATTTTTTTTTTAGATTTTGCTGTCAAGAGTCTGGTTTGCAAGCCTAATGATTCTGATTCCCACTCTCTAACTTTGTTTTTGTACCAGCTAAGGGTCTTACCAAATAAATATTACCAAATAAATATGCTTTTAATGAGTTCCAAACCATGAATACTGATTTATGTTGTATTATTAATTTAAAGAAATAATTGTAGTTCTGACAACATCCAGGGTCTGAATTCTTTAATTTTCATGATATATGATGGAATTCTAGTTGAGAGGATTAAATGTGTAAACTCTATTTGGAGCTTCATTATCAGAGAGTCATGATCTGAGAAGGGGCATGGAACTATTGAGAAGTTAAGGATTTTTGTTTGTAAATCTTGAACTACCAATAATTTGTCTGTTCTGGTTTGTGTTCCAAAATCTATGGTCTTTATGGGAAAATAATAAGGATTTATCATATTTTACTTTAAAAGTGTCAATTAAATGAAATGAAATGAATCAATCCATTTTTTTAAGGATTTTGAAATAGTTGCTGTGCGAAAAGATTCCTTGGTGGTTTCAGAAGCTTCTAAGGTACAATTAAAGTCTCCTCCCAGTATAAGATTTCCTTTATAATTGTTGGAAATAAAATATAGGTGTTTTTAACTGTTCCTGCTCCAATTCCTGGGAACCAATATAGATTAGCTAAGGTCCGTATTCTGTTATTAAATTTAATTATAACAAATGCTAGTAGGCCTTCTTTGTCTTCATATTTATAAATAACTTTTGGAGTGATTATGTTTTTCTTCCAGAGAATTGATACTCCTTTTGTCTTTGTTCTATAGGAGGATCGAGCTAAGACTGTATAGTTCTAAGGGTTCCATATAAAGCTATCATTAGTCTTAAAATGTGTTTCCTGGAGAAATACTACTTGTGCCTTATTTAGATTTAAATATTGTAGTAAGTTTGATCTTTTATTTGCATTATTTAAGCCATTAGTATTTAATGATAAGAATGTTAAATCCATTTCAAGTTACTGTTGGAGGAAACTTTTTGCTTCTTTTTTTTATATTTTGATTATAGTAGTTATACCATATTCTCTGATGACACTGAATGTTATTTTTATGTGTGTAAACATGGGAATGTAATTTAATGTTCTTTATTCTTTAAATATAAGTAGGGTACAATTCTGATCAGGCTTTAAAAAGTACTTCTATAAAACATAAATTCTAAAGTATCAAATACAAGAAAATATGAATTTCCCATTAAACATTGAATGAAAGTCATTCCTAATCCAATAGATAAAGATAGATCTATTGGATTATCACTCATGCATTTAACCAACAATATCAACTGAGCTCCATATGTTAAATTATTATATGGAGAATTTTCTTAAAAGAGATATGAAATTCTATGTTATTCTATTATTGTTCTATAGTATTTTATATATCAGGATGGAATGTTTGTAGTGTAAATAATTATTTTGTTGACTTAGAAAATATTCACTATTTAGTTACCCTTAAGAGATCCCAAACATGTCACATATGTAATTTTGGATAAATTAAATGCAACAGAGGAGCATACACTAAATAAACCAACAACAAATAGATTATTACTAAAATAATTTGACTAAAAGGACTCTACAGGAGACAATGAGTGATTACCAATGAAATATGAATTTACTGTAGGTGTACTGTCTTCCTTTACTTTCCCACTCTTCAGCTCACCAACTTCAACTTGCACTTATGAAAAGACATGGCTTATAAGTGGTATCCTGACTCTGAGTAGAGGCGTCCTACATTCTAGTGTGCAGTGCTTTTACATATTTATAGATTTACAAAGCAGACTTTAAGAATGAACTATGATCACCCTGACAATTCCCATCCTGCATAGGGCACCTCCTGCTTCCAGAATGGATAATCACATCAGGTCTAGAATGAATGTGAAGGTACCTATATGGTAATCAAGACTTACCTTAGGTAAGTATTAATCAAATAGTATTTAGAGCATCTTAAAGAGTTCTCAGGGCAGTTAGAATACTCTTAAGCCTCTCCTCCCTTGACCAAAAACAGAGATTTCCCTTCCCTTTCTTTCCCTTGTTTTAAATCAGTACTAATAAAATAAATTCAGCAAGCATAGGTAAACAGAAATAACATTCAGTAGTCTGTCTTGTACATGACTCGCAATCCATTAAATAAGTCAGTGACTAACATCACTTTAGTAAACATTATAAAGACAAATTAGAAATAATTTCCTAGCTCTTTAAATTTTCTGATAAAGCAAAAAGTTAACAATAAGCTATTTTAACTAAACGTATAAAGCATTTCAATTTTTCCTTGCATGTATACATTTCTACTTATATTGTAGTGTCAATAGCTGTCTTTGAAATCTGTACAATACTTCACTTCTTCAAATCATTCCTTTTTCAATTCAGGTTTTGATTTGTCAAAACGGCAACAATATTTCAGGGGCACAATTAATATTTAGACTGATGTTTCAAATAAATAACTTGTCAGTTGCCAATTGAGTTAGTTTAGAATGTATGATTAGTGCAAATATAGCATGTTGCAAAAATATGTTTTTTTTCGTGTGCTCTAGAGACTGTCATATGCAGGTGACATATATAATGTAACAAATATAGAGTAGATAGCTTATGGATTCAGGTTGTTAAAGTAAATTATGGTTATAATCAAGCAGTTTCATTTAAACTCACAAGTAATTTGAGGACAGTTCAGTTGAGTTTCCAGGAATGTGTAGTCCAATGTGAGTAATTGAGTCCACTATTCCTCATAAACATATGTCCCAATTCATTAAACTAAGCAGAGTCTAACATCTGTCTAATAATCACTATAAAGACAAAGAATAGTAATTTCCTAGCTCTTCAAATTTTCTGATATTGCAAAATGTTGACAATAAGCTATTTTAACTGGAAGACTAAAACATTTCAATACTTCCTTGTGAATATATATTTTTTCCTTTTACTATAGTGTTAGCATTGTTGCTTCACAGCAAGAGGTTCTCCCGTTCGATTCTCAGCTAGTGTGCGGGGAGTGCCTTCTGTGTGGAGTCTGCATGTCCTCCCCACAGGTCGAGTGGCGTTCCAAAAGACATGCGTGAATGGGTGTGTCTTTGTTGAAGGTTGGGCGTCGAGATGGCAACTCGGCACCGTAAAAATCTACTGCCAATCATTAGCAGACTGGAGTTCCGCTGTGGCGACCCCTAGCTGGGAAAAGCCGAAAGACAACAACAACTGTGGTGTCAAGAACTGTCTTTGAAATATATGCATTGCTTCACTTCTTTCAAGTCATTCATTTTACAGTTCAGATTATATTTTGTCAAAATATCAATAGCATTTCAAGGGCACATTTAATATTTAAACTGATATTTTAAATGAATAGCTATCAGTTACCAAGTGAGTTTGTACAGAGTGTGAGGTAACTGCAAAGATAACGTTGCAAAAAGTAATATGTATCTTTTCATATGCTCTAGAGACTGACAATTTCAAGTAACATATAAAATGTAACTTTTACAGTGCAGACAGCTTGTGAAATCAGCATGTTAAAGTGAGTAATACTTTTTAATCAAGCAGCTACATTTCAGTGCACATGTAGTTTGGGAACATTTCAGTTGTGTTTTCTGGAATATGTAATCCAATGAGGATAAATCATAAAATATTTACAAATAATCCTATTATGTATTTATTTTACCTTGTTTAGGTTGTTTTTCATTTTAATAACTAAACAGCATTACTTTTTCTTATTATTTGTTAGCTGTGAGGCTAAATGCACTTCGCAGATTCACAGTGTCCTTAGAAACTGCAGCACTTGTTTACTGTTGCTATGGCAACACAAACAGAATGTGAAGAAAGCTTCACTTCTCTTAACCAGCAGTACATTTTCCCTCCTTATTTTTATGTATTTGTTAATACTATAAGGTGCCTCACAGCAAGAGGTTCTCCGGTTTGATCCTCGGCTGGCGTGCCTTCTGTGTGGAGTCTGCATGTCCTCCCTATGGTCGAGTGGGTTTCTTCCGGGTGCTCCAGTTTCCTCCCACATCCCAAAGACATGCTGTAGGTAGATTGGACACTGTAAATTGGCCCTAGGTGTGTGTGTGCCTTCTGTGGAAGGTTGGGCGCTGGGCTGGCAACTCGACACCGTAAAACTCCACTGCCAATCATGAGCGGACAGGTGATCCGCTGTGGTGACCCCTAACTGGGAAAAAGCCGAAAGAAGAAGAAGTTAATACTAAAAGGAAATAATTCAAAGGACATATGTACATGAATGGAACATTTCAGAGTTAATCATGAACATGTCCTCAATCCCAATAAGCATAACAGTGACTATCATTAATCTAATAAATATTATAATAACAATTAATTAAGGTCACTATTCCAATTAGTCTACCTTAAAACTAGATTTTAGACTATTATTTATCGATGTATAGATAGTGAGTTATTAAATATATATAGACTATATTAGTATAGTAAATAGGAGAGAATTTAGAAAGGGAGACAAGATGCAGTTAAAATAAATAATGAGAGAAGAGAGAAAGAAAAGAGAAAATTAAGAGAAAATACATATATATTATGTATGTTGATTTATAGTATATTTTATGTGCTATATAACCCGCCTTCTGTGAAAGAAAAGTACCCTGTTTTACATACCTGAGGTAATGTGAAAACTCTCATGCGTCATCTATTTTTTAAAAAAATATAAAGATTCCAGTAGTTAGTAACCTTTGTTTTAAAATTCCAAGCAGTAAAATTGGTCCTTTAAAGTAATATTAAGACAATTCATACCATAGTAGATGCTTTGAGAGATTTGACTTTAACGAACAAACAACCCACTCTGTGCTGTTGCCTCAAAAAAAATCCACTGGCATGAAATGATCCAAAATATTGGTAAAAACACAGGTTTATTACTCCAGCCAGTCAAAGCAGTAAAATAGCTTAAAAACCATACAGAATAAATAGAACACAACTGTAGTGTATCCAACACAGACTGTGGATTTTTTTGAGGCTGTTCGTTCCTTGTGGTGTTTTCTCCACTCTGGTCACTGGTGGTTTGGTTTCTAGAAATTTGACTGTAACAGTATCAGTCTTTTGCTTCTTCTTTTTGACATCTGTCCATACATTTGTTTCTTTTGTTCTCTTGAGAGAAGGTGACATCCAATCCATATCTTCTGGTAAAGTAATCACATTATTAGTTTTAATAAATGAAGAGGCTTCCTCTAAGTCAATAAAAGTCCTCATCTCGTTGGCATACAGTATTCTTATCTTAGCTGGATATGCAAGTTGTGCCTTGATGTTATTTTGTTTCAGAAACTTTATCATTGGCCACACTTTTTCCCTTTGTTCCAGTATTCTAGATGAATAGTCGTTATCAAATCTTATTAGGATCTGTTTATATTTTAGAGGTGCCTTCCTCCAGGCAGATCTTAAAATCAGTTCCTTGTCCAAGTATGAAAGAAATTTGATAATTATTGACCTAGGAGGAGAGTTTGAGTTAGTGGCAGGTTTCCCAAGAGCTCTGTGTGCCCTTTCAATGCCAAATGAAAGTCTTTCTTTTAAATTTAAAAAGTCAGGGATCCAGCTTGATAAAAAGGAAATAATATCCTCACATTCTGTGTTTTCAGGTAATCCAAAAATCCTGATGTTATTTCTCCTCTCCCTATTTTCCAAGTCATCTACTTTATTAACCAACCAAGTGTTTTTTTTAAGAAGCAGTTCTTTCTGTGTTTCCTCTTCCTTAAGTCTGCTTTCTACGTCATTTAGAGAAACCTCTATTCCTGTTATCCTTGTCTGGTGTTGCTGTAGCATTTCCTTGAGGGTGCCAGCCTGTTTTCGACTGCTTGTTTTAAGATTTTCCAGGTTCTTTTTAAAATCATCGATCTTCAAAGACAACTCCTGCAGGGTAGATGCCATCTGTTGTAGTTCCTTCTTTAAGGCAGTATCCTGGTGAGAATTCTTTGAGTTGCTCATTTTAACAAGTAAATATATCTCCAAGCTTTTTGACAGGAAATTATTTGTAAAACTTCACCAAAGCTTCTAATTATGTAAATTAGTCCTTTATCTATAAGATTTTATACTTTGAAGAAAAAAAGGAATATTTTTTCCTGTCTTACTTAACTAGTTATATGGAGCTGTAAAATACTGCTGCTTTCAGTTAGCCATTCAAGCCCCCCCCCCCACAACTAACTGTTTTTTTTATCAAATGGCAGCCACTGTTTATGTTGTAGAATTTGAAAGCAGTGTTAGTAGCATAATTGCCTTTGGTGCAGAAAGCTGTGAATTTTACTTCCACACCATGTAAATGGAGTGCTGATAGTGCAGTGTCGTTTTGATTGCTGATTATTTGGTACATTTTAAGGGGGGATAGGAGTTCTGCACCCCTGAGTGTGTCCTTCATATGAGATGGCTAGTAACTATGAACTTGTCACTTTGTCAATCATTCCCTATTGCAATATTACCACCATACCATTTTTTTTAAATGTTACATAGACAATTAATTCTTCAAGGGCAGCAGACACTGAAATATAAAGTTGTTTGCCAGTAGTAACCTCTTTATTTGTTACAGATCTCTTTAATGCAGACTTATTTGGATGATTTTTACTTCTGTAAAGACTGTGCTTACTGAATAATATTGGTGGATTGTAATGACAGAAGTTTGAGTGGCCTATAATGGCTGAAATTTTCTGAAATGGGTAGTTTTGTCATTATTGGTTCATATATTTTATTTCATTGCTTACTAAAATAATGTTCATAACTAAAAATTTAAAAAAACATTCTAACAAATAGTGCTGTATTATACAAGGTATATAATTTAATAAAATCAGGAAGGTGAATCAAAGAACAAGTGTGCATGGCCCTATAAATGTGTACAAGAAGCCTATGGTTTGAAAGCAGCTCAAAGGTAAATTTTATCCTTCACTGGCCAGATGCATTTTCTTTTAATGTGGGTTTTCATGCTGTTTCAATGAATGTGAGTTTCAAGGGCAGAGAAGTTTACTGCTCATGCAAAGTCTGTCTTGTTTGTGAGACTGTATTGTTTAGCAAATGGCTGTCAGTGTTTGTGCTATTTTATTTCAATATATGTAATCATTATAGAAGTAAATAAGAAAACGCATTTAAAATATCCATGATAATTCTTTCCATGGCTTTACATACAAGACTAGTTAGACATATGGTCTGTAGTTATCCAGGTGAGTAGAAGGCCAAACCTTGTGCTGAGGATTAACTGTTGCAGTACCCCATTCACTAAGCATGAAGCCAGTTAGGAGGCTAATGCTGAACAGTGATTTTAGAGCATTTGATAGGTCATATTTCATGCTATCCAAGAGGTATCCCAAGATATTATCACAGCCCATTGATGTATTCTTTGCTTTGGAAAGTGAATTGAAGACTTGTTTGCTAGTGATAGCCAGAAGGTTATGGTCAAGGGTGTCTCCTGAGAGGTACTGATGGGAAGAAGGGGGTGAAATTGGGATTAAATGTATTAGCCAGTAGGTTTGCCATATCCTCGGATTCCTTTCAGGTGGTTCTATTTACAATTTGTTCAGTACCCTGTTGTGTTATCTTTGAGGTTGTGGACAAAGCTGATGAAGGTCTTGTAGTTATCCTTTGTCTTTGAGGATATTTCTGCCTCATATTTGGCTTTCGTGGGCTTGATAAGATTTCTGAGTTGCTTATTTAGTTTGAGGGGTTTCTCACCTCGCTGGGTATTGTACATCCCAGTTTTGGCCGTGGTTTTCCTCCTTTTGTTATGCACTTTGTTGATATCGGGATTCCACCAGGGTGGCTTGTTATTTGAGTTAGTTCTCTGCTTATTCCTTATGGGTACAACTACTTGAGTGCAGCTGTTTACATGACGCTATAGGGTTTCAGTAAACAATTCTATACTGGCAGCAGAGTTCATATGGTTTGGGGGATGGAAATTTTACCATGGTATAAGTCATTAGTAGGAGGTTTGCTTTGGAATAATTCCTAAATGTTTGAGAGTTAGATGGCATCCTCTTGTGACAAGTGTTTGGACAGGTACATACCAAAAGGGGCATTATTCTCAGTGATTGACATGAGTGCCAAGTAGAGGGGAACAATTATGTGCCTGGATCTGGTGATATACCTTTAGATATAAGCTGTACAATGAAAAAGGATTTCCTTACAATGGTGAACATGTGGTGATCAAGGGACAGTTCATTGTTGATGTAGGTTCCCAGATGAGACTGGTTAGGCTTATGTGTATATAATTGTCTGGGCCCACTGAAGTCCCACCTTCATGCAAGGGAATGTTTGTTGCAGTCTTTCATTTATCCAGCACAAAACCTATTTTGAGATTGGCATTGAATAGCCTTTGTAGGGGGTTCAACATATCAGGTTCAAATTAAGGGGTAGGCAGCCTAGTATGTTATCCAGTCCAAATAGATATTATGTTCTGGGCCTTAGGTAGTAACTTCGGAAATTATTGAGAAAGTTGAGGGGGTTATAGATGCAGGTATTTGATGTGAGAATATTGGAAGACTAGGGGGATGAAGTTCAATCTGAATTCTTTGGCCAGTGGATTGGCTATATCCTCTGGTCCAAGTATGTGATATAATTTGTTATTAGCTCATTGTTTGAAATTTCTAGCACAATTAAAAAAATACTTTGTGGTTATCTTTCACCTGTGTTTATATTTTTACCTCATATCAGGCTTTGGTAGAATTAATCAAAGTCCTGTGTTCCTTGTTTAGTTTAGCAAGAGTGTTTTTGGCTTTCTGAGACTTACATTTATTTTTGCATGCAATGAATATATTTTTCTTTTATTACACTACCAACAGGGCTTTATTTTTGAATTTAGTGTTGCATTTAGTTCTGAAGGGGGGGGGAGATGTATCTATGCAACTATTTAAATATGCATAGAACTTGGCAATAAATTATTCTGTACAGTGGAAGTTTGAAACAGGCTTAGGACACCATCCCAAACTAATTCCCTGTACCCAGCATAGTCAGAAACCAGCACTACTCATATACGTGCACACAAGATCACTTACACTAGCTTACAAAGGGGCTGAAAACAGTGTTCTAATTGTTTCTTTAAAATTTTTCATAATCAAACCTGAGTGTCTTCATTTGTTCTTTCAGCATATACTGTAACACCACAGGGCTATACCTAAAGTGACTATGTTTTCATTTTGTGGGAGGGTAGGGAGGCAGCTTGCATTTGCAGATATGCTTTTTGACTTTAGAAGCTGTTGTCTTCTCAGCATATTGGATGGTATCATGTCAGCTTTGAACATTAAGCTTTGGGCAAACTTATTTCTTCCTTGAATTTCTTTTTATTTCTTTCTAATAATTTTGTTCAGACTATCACTGTATCATAAGACTAGAAAAAACTCCCCAAATCGGCTTAGAGCATGTACATTCCCACAGCTTCTGGGGCCTAGGCTAATTTTCTTGCTTTAACCAATTTCCATTCAGCAAAGGCTTGAGAGGGTAGTAAGGATGTAACTTTGAACAGCTTTAGTTTTTGCTTGATTGATTCCCACGGGTACACATCTTCATTTATTGTCAGTGGCAGTATGACTGAGCCCAGCTAAAATGTATTTGTTGTTGGGAATACAAGGCTTACTATTCCAAAAGGCTTAGTGTGAGTGTAGGCTGTAGGAGTGAACAGCCATTGCCAGGTGAACAATGCGGGTGAAAGGGAGGTAGTTGTGGCTCATAGCTTGGTTGTTACCTAGGGAGAGCACTATATGTTGTATCTACAGACCACAACACCGTGGAGCATGTGCTGCCTAGAACCTGCCAGTCCTTTAGTCAGCAGCACTCCTGAAGCTCTAATGAGCCTCTACAAGGCTTAGGAGCTGCAAGGGGAAGAAGAATAATTTAGGAGGGCAAACTGATTGATCTACCATAGTGTAAATGGAAAGGTATTTTGTTTTTTGACTTAAGGAAGATGCACTTTTGGAAAGAAATGTTCATGCTGCTTCATCATGTAAATAATTACTACCCTGGCATATACTTACCAGTGATCTGTTCAGAGATCACCAATATGAAGTTGGCGTGGCATATACTTACCAGTGATCTGTTCAGAGATCAGCAATATGAAGGGACGTAGCTTGGTCAGCAGTGTTAATGTGGGTGTGGCTTGCTGAGGGAGCAGTAGTCTGGGAGCTGTGAGTACAAATTTGAAAATTCTGGCTACACCCCTGAATGCAACCACTCTGCCTTCTGTCTGCGGATTACTACGGGGTAACCCAGAACAGTAGCCAACACAAATAAGGAAGCTAAATCTTCAACAAAATACTAAAGTTTCTGTCATGAATGCATAAAACTATAATTGGAAAGTTGTGAATGAAAAGTTTTCTGGAATTAGTATTTCATGGAGGTAGAGCAATCCCCCCCCACCCACACAGGAAAGGCTGTGCCCCACAACCCCCATTGCTCTTTAACATAGTCAATAATCACCTATGAATCTGCCATTGTTTGGAGAAAATGCAAATAGTTGAAAAAAAAATTAAGTATTTACCTTTCTCCTTTTGGCAAAATATATAATTTCTGAAATGCAGTACCAAATTAGTTGAATTCAGGTATTTGTTTATTTTTCATACAATTTTCCTCCCCAGTGCTGGCCAATCATTATGCATGCTGTGCCCTGACTGGCCTATTTATTCCCTGTAGGGCAAGAGCCACTCATGGGAGGCCAGTCATATAGACAACTATCTGGATTCCCACTGCAGCCAATATGTCTGGCCTGGAATATTGGCCCCAGGATCTGCCTTCTTCCATACATGTCTGACTATCTTACTCCTTGTATATGTGCAGTACATCCAACCTTTACTAGGTGTCAGTACAGCAGTGGTCTAAGTGCCTCCCTCTTCCAGGATGAGCAAGTTAACAACAGTAACCCACTCCTATCCTCCAACAGACCAGTGGTCCATTCTGGAATTGAGTGCAGCTCCTCCTTTATGTCATCAATGTAACTGCAAGCTTTACAGAGTAAAAGGCCACAGCAGTGCAGTACACAGCACTGTCATAGTGCTTCAACACCCTGGGGGATGGCTGTATGCATATATGGTATACCTCTCAACCTCCGAGCATTAAAAATCATAACACTGGTCTTTAAAAATCATGGCAGAGGGTTGGAAACAGGCAGACTTCCATATTTTTACTGTATAAGATCTTTAAATAATAGACCCTTTATAGAGAGTGGTAATGAATCTTTGTATAAGCTTAGTTTATGCATTTAATAAAGTATGTGCTTTCCTTTCCATAGCACTAATACTTTTGGAAGAAAGTTTGTCAGTACCGAATAACTGCTTTAACAATAGAGGAAGAGAAAGCAATCTTTGTGTGACCTTTGAAAAGGAGGGGGAATGAATACTTATTATTGTCAGCTATAAGAAATGAATGGTAAAAATGAACAGTTACTGCTAGGTGTCTACCATCACTGTCATAGGTGATAAGGTATTAAATAAGACACTTTTGAGTGCCTCACATAACAGTGGTCACACCTAAGTGTAACCTCCAGAATGTGAGCAGCATTCAGGAGTAAATATTTACAGAATAAAGTGTTTTGCTCTCTGCACCCCCCAGAGAGGGTCTATATTATATCATCGAACGCTTAAAAAAGTGAACGCTGATTGATCGACCTAATTTAAGCCAAAGCTTACAATCTCGAACTGTCAGATCAGCGATTTTTTTCCAGGGAAAAAAATTGCTGATCCAAAACACATACACACAACACAAGCACACCAAACAAACAGAAATCTGCACACATACACCTAAAATATGATACCTAACCCTACACTAAACTATGCACACACCACTAACTACCCACTTACCTTAACCCAAACCCTAACCCTAAGGTCTGTCACTATCGCACACTCACCTCACCCGCTACCTAACTCTAACTCATTTAAATCCGCCCTAACCCTCATGTCCACTCAGTCGCACACACACCTAACCCGAGCCCTAACCCTAACTCACCTAAATCACCCTAACACTCACATCCACACAATTGCACACTTACCTGAATCCGACTGGTCACTTTCCACCATAACACTGAAAATACCGAAGCAACAGAAACGGACAACCGAATTCTTTCCCTAGGAAAAAAATTGAGTTTCTGCTGCTTCAATATTTTGCAGTTTTGCGAAAATAAGTTTGATCAATCAGCGTTTGCTTTTTTAAGCATTCGAGGATATAATATAGTCCCCCCAGAGAGGAGCTGTGCATGTCCTGTACCCATACTACTGATATATGTATGTGTGTGTGTATTTACATACATATGTATAGAGAAAGGAATATATATATATATATATATATATATATATATATATATATATATATATATATATATATATATATATATATATATATATATATATATATATATTCACTTTATAATCTCAAAATACTGAAAGTTCGAATTTCAATATCTTGAGAACATAAAGTCAAATCCACAAAACACCGACAGCCCAAAACAGTGAAACTTCAAATCGCAAATACAAACCATGCACCACACCACATTTACACCACAATACCCACACTACAAAAAAAAAACACACACAAACATAACACCATACATCTACAAACCTACACTACATATAAGTAGTGGGGCAAGCCCCCTACACCCCCATGTGGGGGGCTGTACCCCTCACACCACCCCTACTTATATATACTACCTCCAAGATCGCGCAAACAGAAAACGACAGTAGACTCACACCCAGACATTCTACAGTCCCACGCGTGCACTCGCACACACACACACACACACACACACACACACACACACACACACACACACACACACACCACACATATACAAACACCACCACATCCAACACTTAAACACTCATACTTTTACCTGCCTACCCTAACCTACACGTACAACTTACAAACGCACTCACATACACTCAAACACCTACCCAAAACCCTTACAAAACACTCACTTACCTTAAATTCCACCTAAATCCACACACTACACCAGACACCATCCATACAATATACTACATGTCATGTAACGTAAAGCCATAACCGTGAATTCGACTTAATTGGATTCGTGATTATGCACGTTCGCTATTTTGAAGATTCGATTTTATGGTCTCAAGATACTGAAATTCAACCTTTCAGTATTTCAAGATTATAAAGTGAATCCATATATGTGTATGTATATATATATATATATATATATATATATATATATATATATGTGTGTGTGTGTGTGTTTATGTATCTATATATATATATATATATATATATATATATATATATATATATATATATATATTACATAAAAATTCACCAGCCACACCATCATGGAGAAATGGGAAATCCAGTTTACGAGCAATTTGTACTTTCAGGTTTCCAGGAAAAATCAAACTGCACACTAGTGATGGAACAATTAAATGTTGATCACTAGTGTTTTGACAACAAGGCAAGCCCAACTCCTGTTTTACTCCCACTTTTTTGTCAACACTCAACAGTATTAAAATGCATCTAGTAAAGAAACTTTGATGCATTAATTTAATCGGTACATTAAGAACAGACAAGTCTGAAACTACTGAAATTCACCTACTTGCAGACTCAGCTAAACCAGAGACTCCATATGCTGAGAAAAGAATAAACTGGATAAAGGGAAGGTCTAAGATAGAGGGAGAGAGAGATAAAATATATAAAGTAAGTCAGAGGAAGGAAAGAGTTTCAGAATAGCTTTGTCACTCCCACTTAGATTTCAACTGACTTAAAAGTACCAGGTGACAAATGAATTTGCCCACAGTCTGCAATGACATGGCTATAATCATGTAACTTGGGTAAATTCATGTAATCTTTTAAGAACAGATGAATATGGAACAACCTGCTTAATGTGAAACTCGTGTTTTAACTTCTTTGTTACTGTCTGTATGGCTGCATTCATTGCCTAGATAAACCATTTTAATAAAACTCTTCAACAACTCCCTGTATCTCCAACATCATGGAAAGTATGTCATACATACATTCCAGGAAGGCTAAATAAAACAGATGTTGTGACAGATAGCTGACCTTTTTTCACTGCTTTTTCTGCTTTTGAAACAGGCATTGTCTACCCTGTTAAATCAGCTGCTGTAATTCTGATTGCCTTGATATGCATTAATTTCTGAGCTCAGCTTTGTATGCCATGTTCTGCTTCTGTAGGTATCTTCTGACATTTACAAAGTGAGTTTATTCAAAACAATTCTGAAACAGAAATCCTTCACACAACTGAATGTTTTTTTACAAGGCTTTGGAAGTCTCTCCTGTGAGATGATGCCAAAAGTTACACAGCACTGATGCACTTTACTTCCAGACTTCATAAATGTTTGCTTGATAGTTCTCGGATTATTTTATACATATTTACATATATGTATTATAAAAGTAACCATTTGAAATGTCTGGACAAGCTAAAGTGAGTCCTGAGATATGGAGACTAAATGGCCTAAACATCAGACTTACATATACCAAGTCTGAGATGACATTTCTCGAAATATTCAATTTTTTCTGAAGTATGGTGATCTCAGAGTTGGTATATATAAGTTTGGGGGTTGTATGGTGGCTTTAAGCGAAAAAGTGATTTTTGAGATTTGCTCTTCTCTAGGTTTTTGGTCTTTATTTATTTATTTTTTTCAGTTTATCGGCACTTGGTATTTTGAGTTTTGTCACTTTAATAGGGAGATGTATATAAAACACACTCACAAAGCTGTTATTTGATTGGTTGGTTGCATTTGCTCCCTGGAATGTCTTGCAAATGGCAAAATGTTCTGCAGGTCGTATCTATCCACAGAATGTCCAGATTTTGGTCTCATATTTTTGGTCTCTTCCTCATAAAATTTGTGGTTTTCTGGAAAACCACTATAGAGTGGCTCCACTAAATAATGACTGATAGTTGAGTTCCAGACTTCATATCGTTCAGAAAATGCATGCTAATACAAAACATGTTATTCTAGAAAACTTTTAAGTGAAAAGAGCAATATTTAAAATCTGTGTCTGATTTTGAGCATTTGCCTGCTCCATTATTTTTGGTTTTACCCAAAATTCTTGATCTAAGAGGTTGAGAGGTCTGAACTAAATAATTCAACTAAAACCAGCACTTGTGTTCTCTAGATGGGTCTTTGAAATTCGTGTAAATTGAGGGTTTACAGAAGAGGGATATAAAGGAAATACACATGGTAGCATATCAGCGACATGTGCATGGAGGAGGGTGGAGGAGGCTGAAAATATAGGAGAAGACAGTGTCCTTGAGCTGGGATAATACTAACTGAATAAACTGGTGGTGGGTGTTGAGTCTTCTGCTAAGAAGGAAGTAAAGAATGGGGATCAGGTCTACTAAACTAAGCTGGAGGCAAGCATATGGGGCCAGGACTATTCAGCAAGCACAGCAATGCAGCAGGGAGTTCTCAACGCACAGAAAGATTAGACAACAATGATAAATAGAAATAAATAATTAAGCAGGAATAAACAATGCAAGGAGGATGCTAGCTGAACTGCAACAAAAATGAAATTTGTTAAGTGTAGTAGATTGACAAAGTTGACAATGTAAGAAGAACAAGGGCGTGTTCTTGTACTAAATTATGTGGAATTTGAAAATGCAAAAGAAAGGTACAGCAGGTAACATGAGTTGTTACCTGTACTGGGAGGCAACTAAGGAAAATCCATGCAGGAC
Source organism: Protopterus annectens (assembly GCF_019279795.1). Taxonomy (NCBI): domain Eukaryota; kingdom Metazoa; phylum Chordata; order Ceratodontiformes; family Protopteridae; genus Protopterus; species Protopterus annectens. Next base: position 606,412,938 of record NC_056750.1, on the reverse strand, counting down.
TTGTGACAGACCTGTGAATGGGGGCTGAGCAAGCTGGACACCTTATTAGTTCATTTAAAGGTATGGAAAGGTGCAATGATAAGTATGTGTGTGTGTATTTGTGTCTGTCTTTGCCATCTATTTGTGTGCATGTTGTGTACATGCATCTGAGTATGTATGTATGTGCAATATATATATATATATATGTGTGTATAGATACATATACGTACACACACACACACACACACACACATATATATATATATATATATATATATATATATATATATATATATATATATATATATAGTGTGTATGTGTGTGTAACTGGCTCTCTGCCTCTGCATCTGTTTGTGTGTGTGTAATAAATTTAGAAATTATTAAATACAAATATGTATATTTTGGATGTAAAACACAGCCTCCAACAGCAATTACAAATCCTACAGCAACTTTGAAACATTACATGGAGGAACTATTGCACATCAAAATGTAAAAAATATGTATATACTAATAATAAAAAATGCAAAACAATTAAACATACATCTCACTCTGTAAGTGCAATAATGCCCTCTAGGTGAGTGTTACAATACTTATTTATTTATTTATTTTTGTTTGCCAGGATAGTGCACTGATCTCAGTGGACAATTTGCAGGCACAGCTCAAGAGAAAGAACAGAATCACATAAGAATCGAAGAAAACATATTTACAAAAAAAGGATATGCTAAAAAAATATGAATATTTACAGATGCAAGGATATGCTACAACATTCAGTTCAAGAAGCAGTTTACAATGTTAAAAGGATGGATGGAAGTAATAATACCCATTTGTTAACCAGGAAGGCCCAACAGACTCACAATCCCTTTTCAGGGGTGACCTAGGTGCAATGTCTAGTTAAGTGACTTAAAGCAAATGAGGGCTGCGGGAATCAAACTTTGTGCCACAGGAATTATAGCTCACAGCCTTAACCCTCTGTGTCAAATACCAGAAATAATGGATCTTTCAGGAGTGTAGAGGCCTTCTGCTTGTAGTGTTGGGCCTCACAACACCCCCTAGGTGATGTTTTATTTCCCTGTAATGCCCACCCTGTTTGGCGGTATTGTTTGCACATTCTATGGGACATGAAAAGGATGTAATATACAGTTCCTTTTCATTCCTAAATAGCCTGAGTGTTACAGATGAGTCAGTGATTAGTAAACTTAAAGAACATTTTGTGCCAAAAACAAATATAATATATCAGAAGGTATTCCTCCATAGATATGTAAAAGCCAAGGGTGAATATGTTGAAGCTTTTGTGAGACAACTGAATAAACCGGCTGAAAATTGTGGGTTTAATGACAAAAAAAGATGAACAAATCAGACAAAAGCACTTTACTGGCTGATATAGAAGTGTTTCAAAAGTTACAACATGAAATAAATTTAACTTCAGGAAAGGCAATACAAACTACCACAGAAGCAGAATTAGTTGAAATGCAAATACTAATTTAAACAATTTATCTTTTAGATAAAAGAGTGTCTTCTTCTTCTTCTTCGGCTTTTCCCGGTTAGGGGTCGCCACAGCGGATCACCTGTCCGCTCATGATTGGCAGTGGAGTTTAGTCAGACATAATCTTTGCACTCTACACAGTACATTTTTTTCTTTGCATCACTCAGTACATTGTAGCTTTTCATAGCTATATCATCTCTAGAACTGTCTAAACTTAATGGCTCTAACAAAAAGATCACTAATCTAAAAACAATATCTTTAATAGTCTTAGAGCGAACTGCTGAAAACAATGTGTGCATTTATAAATTGCGAGGGGGCAATATTTTGAAAGATGTGTCCTATTTTTTAAATGCCAGTTGGATTGGGGGACAGTAATAAGAGCTTGAGAGTACAAAATTGAACTTTATGGCTACACCTCTGCTTAAAGAAATCTCCAAACTGACAACCTTTATTACTTCAATGTGAAAGTTCAGATTCAAAAAGCTTGTTTCATATAATCTCAGTACCTGAAATCTTCCAGCATAAAATTACTTATTTACGTAATAGGTTAGACAGTGTTGTTGTGGATGGCATCTTGTTATGTGGTCCAGATAAAAAGAGGCATGATTTGAGTATACAGGCAGTGCTCTAAACTGCCAAAAATTCATGTTTACAGCTAAATCAAGTAAATGCTACCTAAAATAAAATTGGGTTTCAGTACTGTGGTCACAATGTATGTGCTAACAGAATCAATCCAGATGCAAGCAAGTTCACAGCAATAGCCAACTTAGAAAATTCATTTTGTGTGACTGAGTTAGAGCAAACCCTAGGCAAGATTAACTACTTGGACAAGTTTGTAACAGACCTCTCAATTGTGCTATGTCCTTTAACTGACCTGTTATAGATGTACCCTGGTTGTGGGGACATGCTGAAATCCAAAAATATTCAGCAAAGTAAAAGAAATTATAATAACAGTTCCAGTGCTGTCATACTATGATGTCATTATACTGGCAATAGCAAAGTAAAAGACATGATAATAACAGTTCCAGTGCTGTCATACTATGATGTCATTATACTGGCAATAGCAAAGTAAAAGACATGATAATAACAGTTCCAGTGCTGTCATACTATGATGTCATTATACTGGCAATAGCAAAGTAAAAGACATGATAGTAACAGTTCCAGTGCTGCCATACTATGATGTCATTAAACTGGTAATAGTGAGTGCAGATGCTAGCAGATATGGCTGAGGTGCAGCATTAATCCAGTGAATGAATATATGTTAAATCATGCTGCCTATTGTTCTAGAAAGCTAGCTAATGCTGAAGAGAAATATACACAAATTGAAAAAAAAGGACTTGCAAGTTGTGGGCATGTGAGAACAGTGGCGTAGCTAGGGTGGGTTGAGCCCTGGGCATAAAGTGTTGGGAGAGGCATGATCACAGAATCTGGATCTCTTTAATACAATACTGGCTTTTAAAAGTCAGTATTACATTTACAATCAAACCTGCGTGCTGTAGTACTGTGTGTAGTCTAAACTGTAGCAGCTGCTTGCTACAGTTTAAAAGAAAAACTAAAAAGTCTCTCTATCCTCTCTCTTTATTTTTTTAAATAAAACCTGAGCAGTGTAGCGCTCCAGCAGGCAAGGTATAAACTACATCAACTGTTTACATTTGTACTTAACAATTTGCTACAGTTTAAAAGAAGATTTTTATTTTTTTTTTAAATTAAAACATGAGTGCCGTAGTACTCCAGTAGGCAGGGTATAAACTCTAGCAACTGTTTGTTATATTGTAGCAAGCAGTTTGCTACAGTTTAAAAGAAGAAATGTTTTTTTTTTTTTTTAATAAAATGTGAGAAAGAAGGTTTGGGAAAGGGCACAGAAATCAGACCTGAATGGCTGGGGCAGCAGAGGGCGTGATGCATGTCTTGTATCTTGCTATGTGGTTGGAGTGCCAGTAGAAGAAACATCCATTTTTTTTTTGGCTCTTCAGTGGAGTAAAGGAGGAGAGGGAGTGGGGTACTAATTGCTACACACAGTGAAATAATGGATCTTTCAGGAGTGTAAAGTGTTTTTTTTTGTTTTGTTTTTTTTGAGAAGAGATAAAAAGGTAGGGTGCTGATTCTTGGTACTGGAAGAGAGTGCTTGTTGAGTCGGATATGCTTCTGTCTGACAAATTCTAAATTCTCCAGATATCTATTAGGGCTCAAGAGTTGCCAATACCAGACTGAGCATTAGCTAATGGTTTCTCTGATCAATTTCAGTGATCTTGACAGGATGTCACCTAACTGTCAAAGACTGTAAATGAGACACAGAAGATTTAATGCCACAGTAATTAATGTGCCTGAAAAAAACATTTAGATGTCTGTCAGCCTGGGATGACATGCTCGACAAGCCACGATGCTTGGCTAGGGACAGCTTGCACCTGTCACCCCTGGGCTTTCAGATATTGGCAAAGGCTCTTGCTACCCCCATAGTGCCTTTTTTAGGCAAGGCTCAAAAGACAAACCCACCTCCATAGGTATCACAAGGGATAAGAAACTAAGAGTAATGCTACTCAACGCCAGAAGTCTAAACCTCAAGATGCATGCACTCGAAACTCTCCTTAGCATGGAGAACATCGATATCTGTGCAGTAACAGAAACCTGGTTCAAGGCTGCCGAGAGCACCCCAGCACTACCAGGTTATACCTCATACCATGTTTTTGGACCGAACCACAAAAGGAGGGGGAGTATCAATATTCGTCAAAGATACCCACACCTCCAGGTTGGTGGCACAGCACGAAGCATCAGAGACTATCCATGTGCAACTAACAGTGGGTAAAACTGCCTTCCAGTTCATAGCCTGCTACAGACCACCCACCCATACCCAGGAACCCCACTCGGCCTTCCTGAGAACACTGGAAAATATGAAGGTCTCTCCAAACACCATTATATTGGGTGACTTCAACTACCCAAACATAGACTGGGAGCATTACTCTAGCTCCAACACCCTAGCCCAAAGGTTCCTAGAATTTATAAACTCAAATGCTATGGAACAACTTGTTACCACTCCCACAAGAGGGGAAAACATACTGGACCTGATCATCACCAACATGGGGACTCTATGCTCTAGACCAGAAGTGTATCCCTCATTGATAAGATCAGACCATAAACTAATCTCACTGGATATTCACATCCCGACTCCACCCCCTGCCCTGAAAACCACAGTGAAAAACTTCTCTAAAGCAAATTTCACACTCCTCAAAACCGAGGTGGAATCCTTCAAAGCCCCCGGGCCTGTGGAAAATACGGCCCAGACCACAGAATCCTTTATAAACACATTCTATGAACACCTTCAGGAATGCATGGATCATGCAATCCCAAATAAAACCAAGACCCAGTCCTCCAAAGGCAGACGTCCTGTCTGGTGGACCCCAGCCATAAACAAACTATACAATAGAAGGAGGAAGCTACTACATGATAGAGCAAAATCCCAAAAAGGGAAGGCATCTCTGATCAGTATTAGCAAAAAACTACGGGCACTCATAAAATCGTCTAAGGCCAACTTTGAGAGAAAAATTGCACAGGACACTAAGGATAATCACAAGGCTTTCTTTAGTTATGTTAGGAACCTGGGTGGGAATTCCCAGATATGCTCAAAATTAGTCCAAAATGACAAAAAATACACCAAACCCACAGACATTGCCAACATCCTAGCTGACAGGTTCAGCACAAACTCCCCCCCCTCCCCACCAAAAGGGCAAATATCTATCCCAGCAGAGCGCTGCCCCCCTGACATCTCAGATGCTCAGGTAAGAGCTGCCCTCTCCAAAGCAAAAAACACAGCATCAATGGGACCAGACGGTGTCCCGGGCTGCATCCTACATGAACTCCAAGAAGAGCTAAACCCAAACATAAAACTATTGTTCAATCTCAGCCTTACTACAGGATATGTATCCAAAGAGTGGCGCACAGCAACAGTGGTCCCTCTCCACAAAGGTGGTGCCTCAACGGATCCTGGAAACTATTGCCCCATAAGCCTGACTAGCTTGGTCTGCAAAGCTATGGAAAGGATCATCATGGACCTCATAAATAAAGATATTGAGGACCTACAGACACTGGATCCTACCCAGTTCAGCTTTGTTAAGGGCAGATCCTACCTCTTAAACCTGGTTGATTTCTTTGAAACAGTCACCAAGGCCATTGACGAGGGGAAGGTGGTCCACACAGCCTACCTGGACCTCGCAAAAGCCTTCGATAAAATACTCCACTCAGGCATTATAGATAAGCTCACCAGCTTAAATATAAACCCCTTTGTCACTAGATGGGTTGCAAACTGGCTCAAGGACAGAACCCACATGGTTAGAATTGCTGGAGCCATGTCAGACTCCAAACCAGTTACAAGTGGTGTTCCACAAGGCTCGGTCCTGGGACCTCTCTTGTTCGGTATATATTTCTCGGAGATACAGGCCAACACGGAAGGACTGTGGCTAACCAAGTTCGCAGATGACTGCAAACTGGGCGCCATAATCGACTCTCCAGCCGACACAAGCATCCACCAAAAGGGCCTCATAGAAACAGACAACTGGTGCCAGAGCCATGGCCTCAAGCTAAATGCTAAAAAGTGTATAGTCATCCCCTTTGGCAAAAACAAAGTGCCCACAAATTACTACATAGGTGGTAATCCATTAAGTACAGAAGAAGTAATTAGGGACCTGGGGACCCAAGTTGATAGCAATCTCTCATTTGACAACCACGTGGCCAAAGTGGTTAGAAAAACATTTTATATAGCCCACCTAATCATGAAGGGATTCACATCTAGATCAGGGAGGTCATCGTGCCTCTTTACTCATCCCTCATCAGGCCCATAATTGAGTACAATGCCCCTTTTGGGATGTACCTTACCAGACACCTGCAGCAACTGGAAAGACCCCAAAAGTACCTCACCAAGAGGATCAAAGGGCTCAAACAGATGCCATATGCTGCCCGGTTAAAGAAACTCCAGCTCTACTCAGTGGCATACCACCTGCTCAGATGCGATCTGTGCCTGACGTATAAAGCCATGTCCAACCCGGAATTAATGGAAGTGCTGCACCTCAGAAAATCCAAATCCCATCGAGCTATGCGCTCGAGAGACTTGAACCTCAGCACTGAAATAAATAGGACATGCTGGAGGGACAGATTCATAACCCAGAGGCTCCCTTCACTCTGGAATAAAATCCCAGTCCAGGTTAGGCAGAGTCCCTCATTGACTCTCTTCAAGAGGAATCTTGATGAGTGGATGGGAGATCGGGTATCACTTCTGTGTCACTGTTGGCAGAGGCACAGTATACTAACCTCGAAAAAGGGCATAGCAAAATAAATTTAAAATGGGTGGCGAAAGCCAAACACACTCTGGCTAGGCTTATAAATGCCCTAGGGCAGATAGCCTAGTATGAACCTATGAACCTATGAACAGTTGTGTTATCCAGAAATACAGTGTAACTGAAAAACATTTAGTTGTTGCAGATGAGTTATGCAGAAATTCTGTTTATGACCAACCATTATCTGATACCAAAGAATATGTTGTTGCCTATGGGGAGTGCATAATAACTACTAGACCAGTCACTACTGAGAAATTAGAAAGGTTTAGGCACGATACCAAAAATGAATGAGAGTTACAAGTTGTCATCTGACTTGTTTAAGTTGGATGGCCAAATCGCTAGGCACAAACCAAACATCTCAATCATAAGTATACGACACAGTCAAAGTACAACTATAAGAGCAGGACAGCTTGTTATATCAAGTGAGTACTGTAGTACCCTCATGCAAGTGAGCTGAAATGCAACAACACATACACAAAAGTCATCACAGTCTCACCAAGTGTTGAGAAAGAGCTAAAATGTTAGTTCGGTGGCCAAACATCAACCAAGACACGGTAAGTCTACAGTCAAAGTATTAGTTTTGCATTATGAATAAACCACCTCAAAAGAAAGAACCGTTAATGCCAACATCATTATCACAAGGTCATTAGCCAAAGATAGTTGCTGATTTGTGAGAGTCTGAGTGCAGGAGTTACCTTGCTGTTGCAGACTATAAGTCTTGTGACATAGAAATGATTAGTGCACCGAGCACAACTTGGCAAAAAAATAATAGGCAGGTTACAAACAGCGTTCAAGGTATGAAATACCGATTCAGCTGGTAATAGACAGCGACACGCAGTTTATGTCAAATTCCAACAGTTTATTGAGCACTGTGGCTTTATTCACACTACATCGAGCCCTCACTATCTTCATTTAAATAATGAAGCTGGCAGAACAGTTCAAACAACCAAAAAGGTACTAAGACAATGAAATCCTCACAGAACCCTCATAGCACATGAAACTACTCCACACAATGTTACAGCAGTAAGCCCTCCACATTTAATTCTTCAAAGACAGTTAAGAACTGATATGCCAATGCCAAGTAAAAATGCGGATCTATAATTATTGTATACAATACTGTCAAACAAAATCACTGAAAAACCAACACTTCATATAAAAATTTTTATGACCATTGACCGTAGGTGTCAGAACCATAGAGCAAGGGGGGAGCCCCCCCCACTTTTGCAGATCCAGCAAATTTCTAACTTACATATACAAATGGACCCGCATCCCTTCCAGTCACAATCACATACAACCTCTCTGACCAAGATCACACTACAGTGAGGAAAAAAGATTAAAGAAGGGTAAATTTCCTGATCCCCACACCCCCCACTATAGTGTGATGTGCGATCTGCACACTCATTCCCAAATGTAACATAATAGAGTCATGCAACCAGCTGTGCAAGATGCCCATGAAGTGTATGTGCAGAGAAAGGGTGTTATTTGTGAAAGTAGATGAAGCCTTGCTTGCTCTGCCAACTTATTACTTAGTGCACTCTGTCCTACTACCATGGTCTCACAGACCTTTCAGGAAATTAAAAAAGGCACACACTCACATAGACATACACACGTATTCATCCAACAAAGGGAGAGTGACTGTTTGCATACCTTTAAGTTTTAGTTGCCCACATGCATGCTGTATCCCTAGGAAACTGAATGCTATAAGGAGAAAGTTAGATATTAAACCATCAAGTTAGAAATGTAAATAAAAATAAAAACTGGCCTGAGAGATTGCCACGACACACTACTATTCTGATACTTTTGTTTGTTCCCCATCCTCAGACTATGGATATGCAGAACTAGAGTCGCAGTTCTGAAGTTCATTACTCTGTTTCTTGCAAGCTACTCAGGAAGCATATACCTTCTGATGACTTAATTGGCTACTAAACCTAATCTTTGCATAGCATTTATGTTAAATAAAGGGGAAACGAGTAACTGCACAAACAGTCAGGTTGCTAATAATAAACACAATGCTAGTAACTGATTTTCTAGAAAGGAGTAACACTGTGAGATAGAACAGTTAGCTGGCATGCGTGGCATTAACCCAGACAATCTGTGACCTACATGACACATTCATTAACAGCTGCCTTCAGTACATTTTAAAGAGTGCTGATAAGGGGACACCACGTCAGCAGTAAATACATTTGTAATGTGCAGATATATTGCAGTTGTGAAGAAGTACACTGGAATAAAATAAGAGTCATAGATAAAGACCATAATTAGCTTCCATATTTTATGTAACAACCTAAACCATGTCAGCAGGTAAGGTAAACTAGGTTTATAGGCCATCCTTTTTAATTCATAGTACAAGATCACTACAAAAGTTCTTGATCATGAAACATCTTCTCCGCAAACATCTCTCTTGTTTGAAGTCAACAGGTTACTCGAATTAATAAACAAAGTGCAGGCCCTTTCTTTATTGTTTAATCAACAAAGGAAAAGCAAACGAATGCAAATGACACAGAGTGCATTCCGGAGACCGTGCGCGTGCAGACACACACACACACATATGAATAATAGAGATTGTCACAGCTTTTTTTCCCCTCTTTATTTACTATTAGAAAATGCATCTCAATCAGACATCAAGCGGTGGAAGATAGATTAAATGTTTTATCTCCACTGCCCCATACATATCATAAGTGACCAATGATTGTAAATGAATCAAGAAACTAAGTTGAATACTGAAGATACACACCGACTGATAAAACCAACACTTCAGCTGTATTTCCAATGGCCAATAAAGGATTCCCGACCACAAAAGATATTTTGCATATAATTTATTCCACAACACTTCAGCGCTTTCATTTCCTGACCATCATTCCAGTCAGGAAACGAAAGCGCTGAAGTGTTGTGGAATAAATTATATGCAAAATATCTTTCGTGTTCGGGAATCCTTTATTGGCCATTGGAAATGCAACTGAAGTGTTGGTTTTATCAGACTGTAAATAAATGTTAAACTTTGAGGGCACCATGAGGCATATAAATGATGTTCAACAAGTGAAGAGCTGGTTCATAGGTTAGTACTAGGCTATCGGCCCTAGGGCCTATACAAGCCTAGCCATAACAATTCCCTGGCTATTTCTTCCCATACTATTTACTGGGAAATGCAAGTCTGGTAAAAAAAACTGGTTTTCCTTTTCAAAACAATGCCAACTAAATAATAAAGTGACATTTTACAGGCCAACTTAATTTTGATAATGGTTTCCGAGCACACTTACATAATGCAAAACCGATGTAAAAACATGTTTACCCTGGTGTTGTTCCCAAGGGGCGCCAGAACCACTGATCGAGGGGGAGGGAGCCCCCCCTTTCTTGTCTGAAAAGAGGACCCATACATCCATTCTATTGTGGTTAGGCATGAAATTTTAAGTTTTAAACATCTGTTGCTACCTGTACTCTGAAGGAGAGAGTGTGCTCAGGTAAGGAGATGTATGTGATGTTTCTATGCTGCTGCCTGGGGGGAGGATTGTGTTTCTATGCTGCTGCTGCCTGGGGGAAGGATTGTGTTTCTATGCAGTTGCCTGGGGGGAGGATTGTGGTTCTATGCTGCTGCTGCCTGGGGGAAGGATTGTGTTTCTATGCTGCTGCCTGGGGGGAGGATTGTGTTTCTATGCTGCTGCTGCCTGGGGGAAGGATTGTGTTTCTATGCTGCTGCCTGGGGGGGGATTGTGTTTCTACGCTGCTGCCTGTGTGTGTGTGTGTGTGTGTGTGTGTGTGTGTGTAAATGCCCTAGTTAGGTATACCTGGTGGTTAGTGTTACTCAGGCTTAAACCCTGTTCCTTAGGTACAAGAAACAAGAGCCTGAATTCTCTACCCATACCACCACTTGTGATTCAGAGTTGAATGAGGATTTTACAAGGAGCTGAGAGCTTCAGGGGAAGAGAAGTTTAGTGCTGCTTATGCCAAATTTGCTTTCATTGTAGCACAACAGGTAGCATACTTGCTTTTGATGCAAAATGCTGTTGGTTCTACTCCCACAGTATACAGATGGATCACTGATACTGTACTGTGTTGAAAATTTAGAGTGTGGATGCTACAGTCCTGTGAATGTCCTCTTTTGGAGGAGTTACCCAGTAACTATGAACCTGTTATCAGTTTACTATCCATTCCCTATTGCAATATTACTAGTTTATCATTTTTTAATGTAACATAGGCAATTTGTAGATGAAACAATGAAATATAAAGTTCTTTGCTAGCAGCAACCTCTTCATTAGTTACAGATCCCTTTAATGTGGAATTATTTAGATGACTTAACTTCTGCAGAAATTTTGCATATTTACTGATAATGGTGGATTGTAATGATAGAAGTTTGAGTGGCCTTTTGTGGTTGAAATTTTCTGAAATTGGTAGTTTTGTCATTATTCGTTCATACATTTTGTTTCATTGCTTACTAGAAGGCTGTTCAAAACTACAAAGTTAACACACATTCTAACAAGTGATGTTGTATTATACAAGGAAGATGATTTAATACAATCAAGAAGGTGAATCAAAGACTGCATACATGTATGCATCGCCCTAAAAATGTGTAAGGAGCCTAGGATTTGAAAACATCCCAGAGGTAAGCTTAGTCCTCCACTGGCCAGATGCAAAATTAATGTGGGTTTTCATGCCATTTCAATGAATGTGGGGTTTCATGATGTTTCAATGAATGTTTGTTTCAAGGGCAGAGAAGTTTGCTGCTCATGCTAAGTCTGTTTTCATTGTGAGACTGTATTGTTTGTTTAGCAAATGGCTTGCATGTTTGTGCTACTTTATGTCAATTTCTGTAATCATTGTAGAAGTAAATAAGAAAGCCATATGTACACTGACAGGTTTGAACAGTATTTATAGTAACTGATGAAATAGCCAAGTAATGGAACACTGGCATGGCTGGGGAGGGGGCTGCTGCTGTAGCGGCAGGGGATTACAGACTATCCATTCAAGTAAAACAAAGCTCATCCCTGTCCATATTCAAATGCAACTTGGATCTAAGGATGGGTAATAGAAAATGTAGTCCAGGATTGCCCCTCATGCCACCAATGTATAGAAGACGTTCCTAAATGCTGCATCCCTTACATAGGTCCCCTCAAATTATCTATGGTATAATCACAGTTATTCTCACTAGGGCAGTTATCAGCCATGGGATAGGTAAGACCAATCAAGAAATGTTAATTCAAGCACCAAAGGGAAAATGGCTAAGCTTAAAATGTCCTCTAAGTGAAAATAAATGGTGGTAAATAGTTTTTAACAAATTGCCCTTTTTAGATCACTAAGTGCCCCTCCCACCCCCCACCCCACCCCAGTTTTCAACAGCTTCCATGCCATTGACATTCACTACTTATCATTCAAGTCAGGCCAGTCTGTCCACTTGAAGTTAGACAGGGAGAAAATGTAGGACAGAACTGGTGTTGCAGTGCTGAAAACTGCTGAATCAAAATCCTACATTGTGTAAACAGAAGATGACACCATAGCTAGAACCAAAAACATATCCAATTAGTACCTGATTACTGTCATCTAGAAAGTTATGTTCCTGAGAACCAGTCAAACAGTTCTGAGCCAAAAATAAGCATGTCTACATCCAACAAGTCTATTCCTGTACAGATACAAGAGCTACCTCAACCAAACTTTCAAAACAAGGGTGGAAATCTGAATAAAACTATTCATAGTGACAGACTATATGCTGTCCAACCAAAACAAATGAGTGCAAATATTTCTGATAATTCTGTTTTATCTAGAAACTGTAAAAATACTAATATTTGTTATGATAGCCAACTCAAAAACTTCCGTCTACAGGATCAAATTATGTTTCTCGTTCTGGTTCCCATGTTACATAAGTGACTAGAAGTGGGCGTGAAATGAGAATTCCAAATCATTATCAAAGCTGTGATAGAGTGAGATGGACAGATAAATAACCATACAATTTCTCACAGTAATGTATCTGAAATATTTCATAAATAATGAAAGTATTCATATTTGTTAATAATTACTTTGACAAGATCAGTCCAGATAGGGTTACCTCCTGTCCCACTTTGCGAGGGACAGTCCCTCTTTGGGCAGTTGTGTCCTGACAAAAAAATGAAAAAATGGCAGATGCCCTGTGATTTTAGGACAAAAATATTTCCTAAGTTTTCTTTAATAGTTTCATAAACCAGTTATTTTTTTTTCTGAAACAACTAAATGTTATATGAAATAGCATAAGCAACTCAAATGCTACAAGAATAAATGTTTATTTTGGCAAAAGGGTGAAGTTCTGTCCTTTGTACTGCTCATGAGTATGTTTTGTCCTGCAAAATCTGACATTTCTACAAAAAATGTCCCACTTTGAGCATTTGAAAAGGTGGCAACCCTAAGTCCAGAGTGTATAGCATTCCCATTTTCAGAGCATATGCATCCCGTAGTGCATTGCATTTCTAAGTTAGAAGTGTGTTTGAGATGACTGAAGTTTTAACAGCAGATCTGCTGAGCTGCCATTTCATACAAAATAAACGTTATCACTTTGATTAAAATGCTGGCAATTTCTGTCACGTCAAACTACCAGTGATTATTCCCTGGTAATGCCACTGATGCACAGCCTGACAAAAGGGTGTGGGAAAAGACTCCATTTAACATAAAGACAAAGAAAGGCAGAGAGGAGTTATGAAAGGCACAAGGGGGAGGAATGATGGAAGAGCCAAGTAGTACACAAACATACACAGAGCAATATAAATGAACAAGGGCTGATGTGAAACATATGCAGAAGATCACAGATGAACAAGGGGAGACTCACAGACAGTAGATAAATGGCTGGAGACAAGATGAGATATAGGCAGTCTACTAGCTACTGACCAGCTCAGAAGAACTTTACTGAGATCCAGTAAGTAGTGACTTTGAGTTTGTGTGGCTGATGGTATGAGCCATGCCTGCCTCTGGTGGCCTGATTGCACTGGCCAGCTGGACAGTGAGTCAAATACCTTCCGGAAGGTATTGCATAATGATCCAATATGCTATCAACCTATCAACCACCACTTCTACCACAGACTCCAGCTCAGTTACGATAGGAAGCAGTGATTGGGATGGGACAGAACCCCACCCCCAGTGAGGCAGTCCCATCCTGCTCTCTAGCCACAGCTAAGACAGCAGCTGATGCACCTGTGGCTCCAATTGATTATAGAGACCTGCAAAAGTGAGGAAAAATGGGAAGCAAGTGATTAAGACCCATAGGTGGCAAATCAGATATACTGTAGAACAGGACATGGGGTGCAACAAACACTGCTGTGCCAACAATCTCTGCTACCTCCTGAAGCACCAGCAGTATTCTATTCATGTTCTGCCCACTTTAAAAAAGAAACAGATATACTGGCCATCATATTTCACTTACAATTGTAATGGTTATGCAAACAACAGTGGAAAACTATTCTGACCATATACATGTAGGCAAGAACAATCTTGAAATATGTCCCACAGCCCAAGACAGAAGCACATGAGCATATGCAGCACAAAGAAGCAAAAACAGGTTATAATGCCCACATCTAGGAGAGCAAGCTACACAACACAGTTATGTAGAATTCAGGGAGGGCAGAGACACTAATGTTTGGTGCAATGAAGCAGAAGCAGCTACATCAACATGGGTGCAATGTCAGGAAAAAAATGGACACTCCTTCTACTGGCACACCAACCAAGAGGCCAGATGGATGACATATCCATTTCTGTGCCCTGGCCTCCTTCAACACATTTTACTAAAAAAAAAAAAAAAAAAAAAAAATACAAATAATTTCTTCTTTTAAACTGTATCAAACAGTTGCTACACTTCATACCATGCCTGCACTAAGTGATACATGTTCATGTTTTAGTTTAAAAAAATTCTTCTTTTAATCTGTAGCAAACAGTTGCTACAGTTTACACCTTGCCTGTATGGATTATTACAGCAGTCGAGTTTTAGTTTAGTAAATAAAGAGAGTTTTTTTTTTACTTTTAAACTGTAGCAAACTGCTTGATACAATGTAGTAAGCAGTTGCTACTGTTTAGACCACACATGGAAGGCTAGAGTTCCCAGGTTTGACCGCAAATGCAATACCAACTTTTAAAAGTTGGTATTGCATTAAAGAGAGATCAGGATCAAATGATGATCCCCCCCCCAACACTTTGTGCCCAGGGTAGTTGCCCCTCTAACCCCATGCTAGCTATGCTACTGTGGAATGAAAAAGAAACTACACTGTGGTAGTTAAGTGTAATGACGCAAAACAATAAAATAGTAACCACAGACATCCAGGGAAACAGCTCTATGCCCTACCCCACAAACAAGTGCAATAAAAGTAGCTGCCAAATACAATATGTACAACCTATAGACTGTCACCCACAGCAGCTAACCTGGGATATCCTGATAATTGTCAGAGGAAATAAATAATATTAGAAACAGACCTGTGAAATCAGAAAACACGTGTATAAAAGTTAGCACTGTGCACAGCAGAAATGTTACGTACTTAATACACCATATAAGGTATCGTTGCCTCACCTCTACTTCTCACGTCTGGAGATCTCCAAGGTTACAACAATACAAGTTACTGTATCAGTGCCCACAATGCTCCCTGATATATGAAATGCCAGTTGCTCAGTACAGCTGGTCTGTCAGATCAAGCATCCTCCATCCTGTGAACAGTCCCAAAAGCCACTCTGTGAACTAGCTGTGGAGGGGCAATAGCATCATTTTGTTGTCTTTCACACACCAGGCAGATGCTCTCCATGAGGCATCACTACAAGTCTATAACAAAACAAGACAGCAGCTTGACATTCACATCCTACATGGGACTTTGAATCATGTGCAGCACACCTGAGTACTTCATAGTTGCATGGCTTTCATACATGCAAAACTTGCATGTATGATCAGCCATGCATGGCCTGCTGGTAATGAGCAGCATAATATATCTATTCCTTGTGTTGCTGGTGCACTGCTTTGAAACACAACAGTTCATTGACAAAGGCAGAAAACAGCCTCATTAGTATAAATGTGGTAGAAACTATTACTTATTAGTGATGCTTGTGGCAGAGAAACAATGTTTTTCACTAAAAAATGCAGGACAAAAAAAAAACAACCACAATAGTAGCCTATTGTAGTCATGCACCTGTCCACCACTAACCATGGCCAAGGATGAAAGTTTAAAACAATAAGAGAGCTAACCTCCCCATTCAGTCTGCTATAAGCTGTGTCCCACTACTTTGGTATTCTATCTGCCTCTGCATAGGAGTATGCAGTGCAAACAAAACAGAGATGGTATCATTACAGTTTATGAATATGTCGGCCTGCAATGATACCTGAATGCAAACATGCTATCCTCCTGTGTGTGCCCTGTATAGACAACTACCTGACACAGACACAGCTACAGGGAACATTCACACATATTACACCTGCACATGTGTCACCACACAACCACTGTCAAGGCAGCCTTCACACGACAGCATGCTGTGAATCATTGTGCGCTACATACTCCAATCATAGCACTAGACAGGACAGCTCCTACCTCAGAGTACCGAACTTCAATATAAGTGATCCCTGTGTGCAGAACATATGCTGACCCCATGATGTACCCATTCTTGTCTAGCTCACTGATGCTGTAATGAACCAAACTGCTGTCACTACATCATTATTATCTCTGTGTACCCACACATGACCTTCCCAAATACTTTGTTCTCCTGTGCGCATAGGTGTACACATATCCTCCAAAGGCAGTGGACAGCAGAGAATGGACAAGTTCAGCCCTGCTGGGAGTGATATTTTTCTACAGACACCCCAAATACATTGGTGACACTTGTTAGAAAGAGCACTCACCAACCTCACTGAGACCATGTGTTAGTCTCAGTGGTGTCAATGTCAATGCAATGGGTGGGAAAAACTGCAGAATACAGCAATACCAGAAGTGAGCAAGCAGCAATATAAGCTGGATCTGACAGAAGGCCCACAATATATGGAGGTGATCATAAGATGACCAGTTCTTGGCATCCATGTATGGTGATAATGAAGGGACTAACATTATACTAGGAAGGGTGGACACAACTTCCAGGTGTGTCCCAATGGTATGCATCTTTCATGGAGATCAGCCAGGTTTATAGTCTTAATGCATGACCAATATGGTACGTCTGCCCAAACTGATTCCTGGGAGCTTGCACTGACCACCTACTATATATAGTGGGTATTCAGACAAGGAAAACTGCCAACACAGGCATGTTTTTCATATTTACCAGTATTAATGCAGCTGTCATTAGCATGCACAGCATGGGACATGATGGAAAGCGGGGCAGGCACTAACCCACAGGTACACTGACACTTGTTCAGAATGGGCCAGATCATTTGGCTGAGGTCATTGCTGGGCCAGAGTGTGACAGTGAACCCAACTCACAATTCAACTCAGGACACACTGACACTCTCTAGCTTCCTACTGGGATGGCCTACACTCACTGCCAGAGGTGATTATATAGCCTTCCTCCAACCTACACTAGAAGGTGCACAGCATGAATGAGTGCCATCCCTCACACAGTGGTGCACCACTATTAGTGACAGCAGCATCACAACTGGCACTGGACCTACAGTGATGGACCACCACACTGTATCTAATGTGCAGATGCCCACTGTATGACAGACTACACTTGGTGCACAGCACAGGCCACTGTCACAGCCTACTAATGATATGCAGCTGGTTCTTGGATACAACCAGAAAATATGCACCAATGTCCTCCAAAGGCAGGGGACAGCAGAGGTTGAACAAGTTAACCCTGCAGACAGTGATATCTTGCAACAGACACTCCAGAGAGAGGGATGATGCCTGATAGGGAGAGGGGGTATTACTCATCCAGGTGCAGTCTGCTGCTACACATGCCAAAATGGAGATGTTAGACATTGTGTGGGCTCCAGTAGAATGTGGCCCAGCACTACTAGGACCTCTATGACACCATGAAGCCCAATAATGATACTACAATTAGCCTTGTGTGGTCAGTAGTGGCACATGGAGCTTCCATGACTACCTGCATGTGGATATTAACCAATGCCACCATTGGTCCTTGTACCCCCATATTTCCTATGGCCAGTGACATCTACATGCTTGTGGTGGCTGCACTGGATGGCCATTACAGGGATCACAGTTTGCACCTGTCAGAGTAACAATGAGACCATATTCCACGGGTGTCTACAATTACCAGGCCGTGGTCTTACAGACTTCACTACTGCAAACAACTGCATGTCAGGTTAGAGTTTGCACACATGATTAAGGTAGGCAGGGAGACTCATGTGTGATAACCCAAACTATAACCCTAAATCTATCCCTACCCCTGCCCCAAACCCTAACCCAACACATTACTAAAAAACTTTTTTTAATAGTACTACTACACAAGACAAAAGGATAAAGAACAGAGACAACACTAAACATACACAACACTGACTCTACCCTCTTTCCTAACTCTTACTCTAACCCTAACCCACGAACACTTGCATATATATATATATATATATATATATATATATATATATATATATATATATATATATATAAACAACTGTTATAAGACAGTCTTATACAGCTTCACAATGACCACTTTTTCGTTCAAGCATTAATTTTACTGCACACTCCTACTTACCTACAATTTTTAAAATTAAATATAACTATATGTGATTCACTCAAATGAGCACTCACTCATGTGTATTCTCTCTTTTTTCTACCCACAAAAACCTTTCTACCAAATGTGATTCTACCTTTTGAGTTACAACAATAGCCACTCATTTCCTGCTACTCAAACTCAGGTCTTCTGGGTTGCCGTCAGGGCTTTATCCTTCTGCACCACAAAGTGAGGCGTAGGGCCCCTCATTTTTTTCATCGATAACTCACAGTTTACTAGATCAAATTACCTCAGCAGTAAAGAAATTAAGATTAATGAAACAGCATCTTCTTCTTCTTTCGGCTTTTCCCGGTTAGGGGTCGCCACAGAGGATTACCTGTTTCCATTTCTTCCTGTCCTCTGCATCTTGCTCTGTCACACCAACCACCTGCATGTCCTCTCTAACCACATCCATAAACCTTATCTTAGGCCTTTCTCTTTTCTTCTTACCTGGAAGTTTCATTGTTAGCATCCTTTTCCCAATATACCCAGCATCCCTCCTCAGCACATGTCCAAACCAATGCAATCTCGCCTCTCTGGCTTTGTCTCCAAACTGTCCAAACTGGGCTGATCCTCTAATATACTTATTCCTAATCCTGTCTACCCTCATCACAACTAGTGCAAATCTTAGCATCTTTAACTCTGCCACATCTAGCACTGACTCCTGCCTTTTTGTCAATGCCACTGTCTCCAACCCATATAACATAGCTGGTCTCACTACCCTTTTGTAGACCTTCCCTTTCACTCTTACTGGTACTTGTCTGTCACAAATCACGCCTGACACTCTTCTCCACCCACTCCACCCTGCCTGTACTCTCTTCTTCACCTCTCTTCCACACTCGCTATTACTCTGAACTGTTGATCCCAAGTATTTAAACTCACCCACCTTCGCCAACTCTACTCCCTGCATCCTCAGCATTCCTCTATCCTCCCTTTAATTCACACACATATATTCTATCTTAGTCCAGCTGACCTTCATTCCTCTCCTCTTTAGAGCATATCTGCACCTCTCCAGGGTCTCCTCAACCTGTTTCCTACTCTCACTACATATCACAATGTCATCTGCAAACATCATAGTCCACTGGGACTCCTGTCCGATCTCGTCTGTCAACCTGTCCATCATCAGTGTAAATAAGAAAGGGCTCAGAGCTCATCCTTGATGTAATCCCACCTCCACCTTAAACACATCTGTCACTCCCACTGCAGATCTCACTGCTGTCACACTACCCTTGTACATATCCTGTACCACTCTTACATACTTCTCTGCCACTCCCAACTTCCTCATACAATACCACAACTCCTCTCTAGGCACCCTGTCATATGCTTTCTCTAAGTCCACAAAGACACAATGCATCTCCTTCTGATCTTCTTTGTACTTCTCCATCAACACTCTCAGAGCAAACATTGCATCTGTAGTGCTCCTTCCTGGCCTGAAACCATACTACTGATCACTAATCATCACCTCCCTTCTTAACCTAGCTTCCGCTACTCTCTCCCATAATTTCATGCTGTGACGGATCAGTTTTATCCCTCTGTAGTTACTACAGCTCTGCACATTCTAAATTATGACCACGTTATCATTATTGCAAAAAATAAGAAAGACAGGATTAGAATTTTGTGCATTTGTAAGGTAGCCCTATTATGAATTCAAAATATCAGCTCTTGCAAAAGATGAAAACCACGTAACAATCACATTTTACAATATTCTGGATACACCGGGTAAAATAGGAATGATCCCACAGTCAGACATGTTTTTTATTTGTCTATTTAAAGACCCAAGTTATGTCTGTAACCTTCCATGCAGTCAGAAGAATGCTCATAACCAAGAAAAAGCTGGAACACATGGTTAATAATGAGTTAATTCCACCCATCTACTGCTGTCAAGTCATATTCATCTCCTCATCTGATACCATGAACAGTCACCGCCAGACACAGAGACAATTAGGGAACAGAAGCAGACTGCCAGAACTTTCTTCCATATTACACATACTGCACATGCACATACACCCCCAAGACACTCCATACCTCTCAACTGTACAGATTTTTGCAGAATGTTCAGATTTTTGCCTCAAAATTTCAGTCTGTTTCTCCTAAAGGTTATGTTTTTCTGGCAAATCACTTGGATGATCTGAGGAATGAAATTACTAAATAATGACATACACTTGAGTTTCAGACTTCATGTCCTTTAGGATATGCATTTTAACACAAACCATGTTATTCTAGCTACTTTATAAGTTTGTAAGAGCACTGTTTAAAATCTGTCCCTATTTTTGGACCTTTGCCCCCCCCCCCAATAATGTAAGGTTTTGTCCAGATTTCTTGAACTAAGAGATTAAGAGTTATGTCCGTCTCCCATACATCTCTCAAATTCAGAGCAAACATGAGTACACACAGAAAAGCATTCCAGCCTGAGAACCAAACCATAAAGGGGGTTAAATAACTTTATCAAAGTCACATGAGCACCTATCACCATATTACATATTAAAGGACAAAAGCAACATCTGAAAGTTAGGAGTGCAAGATGTGATGAGATCAGTTCTGAAACAGACACTGCTGATTAGAGTAACTTCTGAAAAGAAATCAGAGATCATCTGTTTTATCCCATCCAACTCAATTTGGAACCATTTGATTTTTAGCAGACTGAAGTCACTCTCAAGGAAGTGACAGCTTTGGAATCCTCAGAGATTCAAAAAGCCAGTCTTTCTTGGGCTTACTTTTGGTCTGTCAGACTATTCTTTTTATAGTTATTTTTTTCTCTGTCTGTAGGTAAAGTAATACCTTGGCCCATCAATGCATTAAATTTATTGCAGAATATATTATGATCATTCACTATGCAGAATATGGAAGAATTTAGCTATGTAATGCTGTTATCCCATAACCTCTAGGTTGCGATACTAATGCGAGATTTCTGTGTTGGTTTACATCAAGACATTGTAAATCCAGTCTGAAAAGCAAGTAAAAATGAAAGCACATTTATTGAGGTATTTCAGATGTTGAAATATAACTGAACATGTAGATGGTCAAAGTGCCTTGGCAGGATGCCAGTAATAACAGATGGCTTATAACAAAGTCCGTTGCTACTGCTTAATATCATGTAACTCAGTGCTAAATTCCTGATTAATCAAGTGGAAAGAACCATCTCTCCATAGCAAGTAGTGGCAAGTATGAATCATTTGAGTATAAGACAGTTATGCAGTCTGGTTAACAGCTGTGGCTGATATTCAGTGCAACATTAGAAGGCGGTGTCCCACTCTCACAGTGGAAGCAAGGACAGGCTGCTGGACTGGTCCTAGACGCACAATAATAACATTTTTATGTTTCATGAGCAATTTTAGAAATCGTCATATTTTACATAAATACCTTTGTAATAAAGGGCATTCTCTAGCTTGTACCTTCGTTCTTAATGAAATGATAGGCTGAATAGCATTTCATGCCTGTATGGTCTGCATTATTTTCAAGTCTCAACATGTATGTCATAAAGTGCTCCTGGCATCTGAAGAGCTTCACTAACTTTACAGGAGAACCTGTCTGTACTGTTCATTGCAGCAGCCATGTCATTATTACCTGATTATTAGCTCCTTATTGATAGTGTCTTTTGTGATATAAAGTAATTGTGGGTCAGCTTCACTCTGACTCATGAACTTCAGGTGAAGCACACTTGAATAAATTTGTGTTAGAAGATAATATGATTTCTGAAGCCTCAAAGGAAAGCCATAGTTAAAAAAGGCAGCTGCGTTTATCAACTTTTTTTTTTTGTCAAAAAGTGGAAGTGAACATTTTGCACTACAGATACTGTCCTGAGCCAGATGCACGCCAACAGTAATAACACTTCTGACACCAGGTGCATTTATATTGCTCATGCATAAAGCCATATTATTATTTTAATAGTATGAGTCATTTAAGGCATGTCTGTATGCTGGCAGACCATAATACACTTATGAGTAATGAAGAAATACTGCTTTATTATGAGTTTAATAAGAAAAATAGCAGAAAGCAGACTTATTCTTCAATATTTTCTACGCTCTTAAAACTAGGGGATGTGGAGAAGATGCAAAACTAATTAAAACTGACAAGCTCATCTAAGGTAATAAAAAAAGTATATTTAACTTATGAGAACCTAAATGAGTTTAGTTTAAGAAACAGAGGCCAAAGTGCAGAAACGGCTGTGTGGAATGTAAATATTCTACACATGAGTAACATATAAACACAGTTATAATTTTAAAGCAGCACTAAGTGCAAGGCCCAGCATATTACTGAGGGTGCATATGTGAAGAGTTGGCAGTTAATGGTTAATAAGATGAAGGATAGAAATATAAAATTATTTTACAAGAAAAAGACATGCTATACATCTGGAGCATAGAAAAGAATGTGAACAGAAAGAAGGGCATAATACATGAGAAAAAAATCACAGTAATACAACTGAGAGTAGTTAAAAAAAAAAAAAACAATGTACTCTGACTGTAGTAATTTTACCCTTACTAATACTCCTTGACTTGTGCACAATGACAGGCCTGGTGAGGATGTCTATGTACTGTTTTCATGTTACACACAAGACTAAGTTACCTACACACAGTAAAAGAACAGGTGCAAGATGGGTTGAGACTTGTGACTAGTGTTCTGGTATAAGGTTATGACACTGACCAGAGTAATATGATGCCGCAAGGAGGGTGTCTGTGTGTCCAATCCCACCGGTACATAAAATAAGTAGTTCAGTGTGCACCCTGGTCATTCTTACATCAAGAATAAGGTAGGTCATGCTGGGCATATCTCAGGCTTCATTCTCTGGCATTCTAAACCATTTCTTTCATTATATTGTCTGAATATGCAGCAAAATATATCAAGCTCACAAACACAACACACAAAAATCTGCAAACCATGCAGCGATAAATCTATATATATGGTATGTCAAAATATTTCTGCAGCACTGGCTCTGCCTTTTCTGTTAATGTCACTTCTATAGCTTTCAATATTAAGTAAAACCTCTAGATTAGTTAAAACCAGAATCATGGAACAATTGAGTAGTGTACCTCACTGGACTATATGAAGAGAGACATGAGTGAGCTCTTGGATTGTGTCTCAGGCAGGTATGCCCCTAACCTTAAGCATCATTTTACCTTTGTCTAGGATGATACCTCAGTACAAAGAAAAAATTATTGACTTCAACAATTGACTTAGTTTTTGGTGTCATTTAACGGGAATCCAGTACCTGTCAGCCTGGGATGGCATGACCGACAGATCTCGATGTTTTGCCAGAGATGGTCTTCATTTGTCACCCCCGGGATTTCGGTTACTGGCTAAGGCTCTTGCCACCCCACAGTGCCTTTTTTAGGCAATGCCACAAGAACAAACTTCCCAACATAAAAATACCCTCTAAAAACAACCTCAAGGTTATGCTGCTAAATGCTAGGAATCTAAACCAGAAACTGCACTCACTGGAAGCAGTCCTCACCATGGAAGATGCAGACATTTGTGCAGTCACTGAGACTTGGTTTAAGGCTGTGGACAGCACCCCAGCTATACCAGCTATTCCACACATTCAGACCACAAACTGAAGGCATGAGAACTAAAGGAGGTGGTGTATCAATATTCATTAAAGATAAATGCACCTCTAGATTGGTTAAGCAGCACTATTCCCTTGAATTACTTCAGGTGCAACTGACTGCAGGTAAGACCCCTCTTCAGGTCATTGCCAGATATAGGACCCCCTACATGAATCAGGACATACATTCAACCTATTTGGATCTACTTGAGTCAATCAAGATACAACCAGACACCCTTGTTTTGGGCAACTTTAATTACCCATCCATTGACTGAGTAAATTATACATGTTCTAACTCACTTACCCAAAGGTTCCTGGACTTCATTAACTCCAATGCTCTGGACCAGCTGGTTGATCCACCCACAATGAGCTCAAGCATCCTGCTTCTGGTGCTCACCAACATGGGGGACTGCTGCACCATCCCCAGTGTGTGGCCATCCCTGGTGAGATCTGACCACAAACTAGTCTTGCTAGAAGTAACTATAACACAAGACTCCCCTTAACAACAACTAGACTAAAAAACTTCTCCAAGGCCAATTACAACCTCTTACGTGACAGCATAAATAGCTTCATAGCCCCACCCCTCACTGATGGAACAGACACCTATGCTGAGTTATAAATGAATGATTTATATAAGCACCTGTACAACTGTATTGACTCTGTTGTACCTGATAGAACCAAAGCAAGATCTTCAAGGAAAAAACAACCTGCCTGGTGGACAAGTGCCATTAATAGGCTATACAATAGGAGAAAGAAACTGCTGTCTAAGAGTAGGAAGGAATGGTCTCAAAACTGGAAAAACTCCCTCCACAACTTAAACAAGCAAATAATAATGCTAGTGAAGTCCTCCAAAGCTAACTATGAATCCAAATTAGTTTCCCTAACTAAGGATAACCACAAGGCATTCTTTAGTTACATTTGTAACCTCAAAGGTAAGGCCCAGATTTGCATGTAATTCATAGTTAATGGTACTACATATACATAACCTATGGCTATAGCAAGCCTGCTGGCTGACAGGTTCAGAGAAAACTTCACTCCCCTGTCCCCACCACATATATCCCAAAGTATTCCTGTCCCCCACCTATTATCTCTAAAGAGCAGGCCTTATATGCCCTCTCCAAGGTGAAAAACACAGCCTTTATGTGTTCTACATGGGTTAAAACAGGAATCAGCATCACCACTGGAATGAAAAACATCTGCAGTCATCCCTTTGCACAAATGAGGTGCATTCATGGACCCTGGGAACTAAAGACCTATTAGCCTGACTAGCCTTATCTGCAAGGCCATGGGACAAATCATCATGGACCTTATTAACAAAAATATAAGAAACCTTCAAACACCCACCCATGTTGGCTTTGTCAAAGGGAGATCATGCCTGTTAAACTTGGTGGACTTCTTCGAGACAGTCACCAAAGCCCTAGATGAGGGCAAATCTTTGCATGTGGACTACCTCGACTTAGCCAAAGTCTTTGACACAATCCCCCACTAAGGCGTCATTGATAAACTCACCCAGCTGGGTATCAACATACATATTGTCAGGTGGGTTGCAAACTGACTCGCTGATAGAACTCATATGGTCAAATTAGGGGACTCCACCTCCTCCAGCAGACCTGCAACCAGTGGTGTTCTGCAGAGATCGGTTCTGGGACCTCTACTGTTCAGAATCTACTTCTACAAAGTACAGGCTAAAACTATAGGACCGTGGCTGGCAAAGTTTGCTGATGACTGCAAACTGGGAGCGATCACTGAAACCCCTACAGATGTCAGTATCCTGCAAGAAGGTCTTACACAGACTAATGATTGGTGCCAAAGTCATGGTCTTAATTTAATGAAAAAAATGCATTATCATCCCCTTCATCAAGGGTGATGTTCCTGAAAACTACCACATCAACAGCAATACCCTAAGCACACAGTCAATGGTGAGAGATCTGGGAACACAGGTCGACAGCAACCTTAACTTCGATCACCATGTCTCCACAGTGGTAAGAAGGGCATTTTATATTGCTTATCTCATATGTAAGGGCATTGCCTCCAAAAAAAAAGAGGTTATAACCCCCCCTATACTCTTCTATCATCAGGCCAATAATAGAGTACAATGCTTCCTTTGGTATGTTCCTTTCCAAACACCTGCAGCAGTTGGAGAGACCACAAGGTTTCCTTACAAAGAAAAGTGTCTTCAAGATCTGACTTATGCGAACAGACTGAAATCACTGTCACTTTACTCTGTGTAATACACACTCCTCAGAGGTGACCTGTGCCTTGCATATAGAGCAATCTCTGACCCAGCTTTAATGGAAATGCTGCACATCCACAAGTCAAATGGCACACAGGTCACTCACTCAAAGGACCTTAAGCTGGTATGTGACATCAACAGAACTTGCTGGAGAGACAGATTTGTCTCACAGAGGTTGCCCCACCTTTGGAACAAGCTTCCTATTTATGTTAAACAAAGCTGCTCATTGGCCCTATTTAAGCATAATTTGGACGATTGGATGGATAACCAGAAATTCACCCCAGGGGTTTCACCTGTGTCCATCTTGGACAGGGGCTATAGGTGCTGATTTTAGTGTCTGTTTGAACCAGACACCCTTGGGAACATGGGTTGAACTTGGCTAGGCTTGTAAGGGCCCTGGAGCCGTTAGCCTAGTAATCTCCTATGATCCTATGAATATTTGGTTACATAATGAAACTAATGCCCTTTAAAGGCAAACTGAAGTGCACTCAATGGCTATTTTATCTTTAGTGGTATTGAAAAAAATTCACAGACTGAGCATCAGTAAAATGGGTTAGAAAGTTCATTTGGACAGTGAGCACTGGTGCATTCTATTCTTCAGGCTTAAATGATCATTTACAGTTTTTATTTATGTTATATAGTGTTAATTTGTCAATCTCTGTTCTTTGATGGGTATTTTTTAGGGTTATTTTTCTTTAGTCCACTAGATAGTATAAACATGTTATTTCTGAATCATTTACCACCGACACTGATGTTCTCTTTTTTTAAACAAATTTCTTTAATTTTGTCAAATTTCATTCAAATTTTCAGTGTATGACAAAAAAAAATGAAAAGGAAAACAAGCAACTCATTCACCAGGTAGTTGAAGTGTGCAGTAAAAATGTCTAGATAACTAAGGCTACAAGGACCAAATTAAACAATCTGCAAAATAAAACGTGTAGCAGCATAGACCTCTCAACTATCCCTGTTTTGGAGGAACATTTCTATTTTTAGGCCTGATTTAGGATGTCCCTAATTTTGGATACATGTTCTTATTTTCAGGCTTGATTTATCCCTTCACACAATTTTCTGAATCACCATCATCACATGTGATTTCTGAAGCTATTACGCAGAAAACCACACTATATGACCAACATATAATCAGAAACAAGAATTTAACAAAAAATGACTTTTTTCTGAAGCAAAATAAATGACTTTGTGAGCTAGATGCTGTCTCTTTTACAATGTGCTTATATTGTTCCATCATTGTCGCCTCACAGTTAGACGTTGCCCGTTCGATTCTCAGTTAGAGCGTCTTCTGCGTGGCAACATGCCTGAATGGGCGTTCCTTCGTTGAAGGTTGTGCGTTAGGCCCGGCAAGCCAGCATGCAAAAATCTACTGCCAATCATTAGCGGACCGGAGTTCCGCTGTGGCGACCCCTAACCGGGAAAAGCTGAAAGACACAAACAAACAAACTGTTTTTTTTAAACATGTATTTCTGAATAGTATCCTACATTCCTACTGGAAGCAGGAAGAGTTATGTGCTGTTTGGTATTCAAAATTTATGATAATTAGATGTCCATAGTTTTAGTTGGATGTTCCTTTTACAATGACCTCTTATTGTTCCTATTTTCAGTGTATGCAGGTTGAGAGAGAGATGCAGCAACAAATAAAAATCCAAGTCCAATGTAATAAATATATTGTTATAAAAAAGTATAAATAAGAAACAAAAAGTAGCAGCAATAACATTTACTGAGTTTACCTAAACCACATGCTTTATGCAAGAAAAACAAAGAAGTTTTTAATAGCAATTGAAGTAAACCTAACACAGCTATGAGAATCTAAAGAAAAAGTGTATATTAAACTCTAGCATCCACACACAGTAGAATTCTAAACCCCTTCTTCAATAGCTTGATAAAACATTGTACAGCTTTTTGTAATACTTCACAAACATTAAAGTATTTTTCTAAATTTTACAGATAGTTTAAAAGCATTAAAAAAGCAGGGGTGAGAGGTTGGCATAATGGTTAAGGTGTTTACGTTTCAGACACAAGGTGCAGGGTTTGATTCTCATGTTAGATAATTGGTTAGGCTTAAAATGGCCCACAAAGGTAGTTAGCCTAGTAATAATCTATGAACCTATTATTCATATACTTTTGGCACAACTCAGGACAATTCAACCGTTATATCCTTTAGTGAAGTCCACATTATAGTTATAAAAAACCTGACTAAGGTCCACATTTCTCAAACCAATGTTCAGCACCAAAAAAAAGTAATAAATCAGTGCAGCATTGCCACAGAAAATAAGTACATAGATGCAAGAAGCCAAGACTATTAGCAACACAGCTCA
Source organism: Protopterus annectens (assembly GCF_019279795.1). NCBI lineage: Eukaryota > Metazoa > Chordata > Ceratodontiformes > Protopteridae > Protopterus > Protopterus annectens. The sequence goes on along the minus strand of NC_056750.1, from coordinate 606,384,413 downwards.
CACTGAACATTTTAAAATTTCTGAATATTATTCTGTGTACATCTGTGAAATTACATTTTCAGAGAGGACAGAAACAAAAAACACACCTTTACAAAAAGTTCCTTATGAGCTAACAGTTAATGTCACATTTCATGGCTGACTATTTCCAAACAGTAATCCAGACATTTATTGTAGTTTGAGGAAGAATCAATATTTCTTAGGCAAAGCCTGATGTCTTCTTACATAAACGTCTTTCATTGGCAGCTAATGAGGTAGGGAGATGGAAAACTGTAATAACTGTTCTGAAATCTCAAAATGAGAATATGACAAAGTTACTGGTATTTGTTTTTTAAATCTAATTGTCTTGCAAATACTGCAGAAAATTCTACAAGGAGTACATATAGAGTCACAATGTGTGCTCTGTGTACAATATTATACTTGCAGGACAGAACTGAGTACATGATTAAACTGCAAGGTGATTCTTCTAAGGATTACTCTCCTGTCTGGACTGCAAAAAAAAAATGTGCACACAATGATTGTTAAGACACTACATACAACATTTGTAAATAACCAGAGCTTAAGCACAGTGTGCCATCAAATATGTCAGCTTTTCACTGACATATATCTTAACAATTCATCAAAATATCTGGCCAAGGGTGTGAAACTCTGGCACAACATGCATTACATCATAAAACCTGAGACTCCGTGAAGATGTACTTTCACTGATGTACACAGAATAATATTCTACAACTTTAGGCTGTTCATGTTTTATTACGTTTATTAATGTTTGTTTGCTTGTTTCTACAAGTTAGTGAACTAAACCACAAGGGCCCTTTATCTGCCATGACCTTGTTACATGTCCTCTGAAAACTGAACAACATTTCAAAGTAACAACTAACAAACAGCAGCACTGTGGGATGAAAATCTTAGACTTTAAAAAATATGGGATATAGATAACTTTTGTAGAAAACAGAGAATCAAACATTATGCTTGAATAATGTTATAATTGCCTTTTCCCTATAGTACAACAGGGTTTTGATAAATTAAATGAAGGCTTTATCTTGTACTACAGTAATAAGGCATTTTTTTCAATGATGCAGTACAAAGAATGCTTGTCGCTTAATATCTGTTTGTTTGGGACTTCAAACATGTACAGCTGTATCGCCAACCACATTCTACTTCAGCAAATGTCAAAAAAATGTACTTGAAAAAGAAAATGACTCTGTCTTACAAAGTGGTTATGATATTTTTTAACTAGTTAGAAGAAAGTATAGTCTATATTTCTGTATTGTGTTTTGGGACTTTAGGAAACCAGGCCTCCTATGATGTCTGCAGATGAAATACCACTAAACCTATAAGATAATGTTTTACATTTAAATTGTGACAGGGCATTTTAGAAGTAAGTATAACCAGTGTAAATGTGATCCATGAGTAGAAGGAATCTACTTGAGAATGTAAAATAGCATACTTCTCAACAATTCCTGACTTTCTGGGATATTTTGAATTTTGCCTCATTTTTCTTTTGTTCTGTCCTTTGAAGTATTAATGACTGTAAGTTATGTAACCAGCAGATTAAGTATTACTGCTATGCAGGGCATCAATTCCCTGGTTCCTTTATCACGTGGGGGGTGCCCCCTGTGTGCAATTTCCACATTCTGCCTAAGTAAAAGTAAGTGTGGATGTGAGAATATGTATCCCTGTGATGGACTGGTATCTCACTGGAGCCTGGTTCCTTCCCTACCTACTGTTTTCTGGGAAAGTTTCCAGTCCATACAAGCCTATACTGGTTGAGGTAGGGATACGTGGAAATGGCGTTAGGCATTTCAATTGCAGACTTCTTATTTTTCAAAAAATGTATTCTAAAACAAATTCTTGGAGGTGGCATATTTACCAGGGCCGGTGTAAGCATTTTGGGGGCCCCCAGCAAATGTCAAGTTGGGGGCCCCCTGGGCACTTTCAGTCTAAGTATCACCCTGTCACTGCCACCACTTCTATCCATCTTTTTAGTTGATGCTGCAGACTTTTAGGAGTAGTACACACAGACTGACCTGCAGCTACAATGATCTTATTACAACAGGCATACATACCACACTGTGTTGGCCCATCTCACAAAGGGACATTTTACAGTTACTGGCATTTATGTGTAACAAGGATACATTACAACAACTCTTTGTACAGGGGAGTACTAATGTGCAATGGAACCCTAGGCACTGCTTACTGTTTCAGCCAATGACAAAAAAAACACACACCCTCCAGAGTTTCCCTCTGTTTCCATGTTGGGCTTCCCACTTATGCACAATACTGTTTTTTTCTTTCATTTCTCACATTTTACCTTTTTCTTCAGCTTTTCAAGAAGTCATAACTTTATATATGCTCTAAAGTGCTTTTTAAGTTTATTTTTTTACCCAATGATGGCTTGAACAGAAATGATGATTAAGGAAAGAAATTTAGTATTGCTGTTCAGCTTTAGCTTTCCTTCCGTCTTTTCAATATACTTTCATGACCAAGACAGCACAGTAATAACCATTTAGGAAATAACTCAATTAAGCGGTGCCCCAGAAGCTAGAGCATTTCCCAACATTTTAATCCAAAAGTGGCCTAAACAAAAATCGTGAGTAAGAAAAAGAATTTCAGTCTTATTTTTCTTTCAATGAAGACAAGTTTTATCCAAGGTTTAAAATTCAAAGCTGACAAAAATAGTAGCTCAAAATAAATTAACAAGTCAGTTGTTGTGAGGATACACAGATCATGTGGAATACTGCCTGCCTCCTAATCCTCTCAAAAGACAGTCACTGCCTATGCAACCCTCTAGTGTTAGATTGGGATGAAAGCAGAGATTCAAATGACCACAGTCATACATTTCAAGTGACTTTTGAAATACATATACATAGCATGTGTACTTATTCTTGATCCTAACCCCCAAAGGCAACTAGCTGTGTATGTGCCTGATGTTTGATTGTGAGGAAAATGAAAATAAATAATGTATTCTACTTTGCTGCTACCAGGCAGTAAGTACACTGCTCCTAAAGGAGCTAAAGTAACTTTCTTTGTATACCTCTGAGGTCTCTTAGAAAAGTAAAGGAAATAACTACACAATCCCCAGCACCCTCATAACCTACGGTAAATTTCTATACACAAACATCTGAGCAGGGATGTTTTAGAAAGTTTGTGGTTGAGGACAAAGGCTATTATCAGTTTTATCCTAACAGGGTCATATCATAACTCCATTCAGGCTAAAGAGTGCAATCAGAAAATGAAAGCATTTTTACTCATCATTTTTCATCAACCAAAAACAGCTTTTTTAGGGTCCCCGCAGTCAAGGATGATTAAGGGAGCCTCCTGTATCCATTTATACAGTTTAGGGAGTGGGGGCCACCAGATTCCTAGAATATCTAAGTGTCTGAATGGTCTGTGATATATTTTATGCCTTACTTTTGAAATATAATCACTTGTTAGCTACATTTTTATTGATACCCTGAAGAATAATGTGTGTGTTCGGCATTATTGGATATGTGCATTGATAAAAATCTGAGTTATTTTTTACACACACACACACACACACACACACCACAGCATTGCTAATTTTGTACTTATTTCAGCAAGTACATTGCACAACACTAGTATAGGTTCATAGGTTGGTACTAGGCTATCAGCCCTAGGGCCTATACAAGCCTAGCCATAACAATTCCCTGGCTATTTCTTCCCACATTATTTACTTTCCTGGACCCCTGTCTAGCAGGGCGACTGACGTGATCCCTGGGGTGAATTTCCTTTCTCCCATCCAATCGTCTAGGTTCCTCTTGAAGAGGTCCAAAGAGACACTCTGCTTGACATGTATGGGCAATCTATTCCAGAGTCTGGGGAGTCTCTGGGTCAGGAACCTGTATACTACACAAGATCAGTGACTGCTTTTCGCAGTCATCAAACAGCAACAGGGATAAGTCACTTTTATTTGTCAGTGAGGAGTAAATTAATACCTATCACTATCCTTGATTTCACAGATATTCCTGATTTTGTCTCCTAATTTTGCTCTGTCACAATAAATCCAGTCATCAGAGTTTTATACTTATTGTGTAAAAATGCATGTTGATGCAAAATGTGTTATTATAGTAACTTTTTATGAATTAGAGTAATATATAAAATGTGTTCCTCATTTTGAGACTTTATTATGCTATTATTTTCATCACCGAACAGAATTCTTCAGCAAAGATGTTGAGAGTTACAATATCAGTTGTTCTGCCAATATGTATAAAAACTTTGAAAGAGAAACCATTTCTGAAGATTAGAAACATCAGCTCTTCTTAAACTCCACAGTTTGCAATAAGATCAGTCACCGTGGGCTGCTGATCTCTGTAATGCTTACTTTGCTTATGTTCATTACAGCTTTGTCCTAACAGGGTCATATCACAGTCTTGTTCAGGTTAAAGAGTGTAATCGAAACTTTATACATTTTTTTTCCTCATTTTTCCCCAGCCAGCAGTTTTGTGGGGCCCCCACACAGCCATTGATAATTAAGGGGCCCCATCCAGCCACAGTTATTGCAGATACCTAAAACTGGCTATGTTGTTAAATTTAGTGAAGAGGATGTCCACCATCAGGGATTAACATATGCCAGGGCATTATGTCATTGGTAAAATATTTAATGAAATTGTAAAGCTTGTTACTTGACAAAATACTGTTACTATAACTAAAGATGTTTGAATTTTGAAGGAGATAAATATGAGTTATTATTACTTACCTGCTTTATTAAGTATACAAGATTGCTGTACTAGCTTTTGTTGGTTTGACAGACATGCTATAAAATATCAAGATAAGATAACTTGCTGTGGTTGGGGGCCCCCCCAGGACCAGGGGGCCCCCAGCGACCGCAGGGTTCGCTGGTGCCTAAAACCGGCTATGATATTTACATACAATGAGAAGCTGCATAAATGGAATCTGCAGACTACATTTAGTACACTAACACTATTACTGCTAGTCATAGTCACAGTACTGCTGGGTAACACAAAGAAGACTGTGTTAGTGTATCCTTGTGTACTTTGTGCTCTACAGATGTGGGTTAGAGGGATCACTTAGTGGTGCGACAGTGCTACACAGAGCAGCAGGGAGTAGCTACTTAGGAAAATAAGATCGATCAGACAGTATCTTATTACACCGCTGTTCCCTGCTGCACTGTACAGTGCTGCCGTGCCTCACCGGGATACATAAAATGCTTTCAATCGACAGGCCTAGCATCTGTATCGCAACACAGTTTGTCTAGTTTTAATTATTCCAAGTCTTTTGGATTTCTACCCATTCCTAAGTCAGGTTATGATTAATGTTCATGAAATTAGTATTGTTTCAGTTTTTGATGTTAGTCAAAAGTGCTCTTCTCAGAACCCACAATGTCCCCAGAACTGAGTTCTTCTGCAGTTCATATGGAGTTATATGGATCTGTAGCAAACCTAAATGCAACTGTAAATTATTTTTATTAGATCTATTGTTCCTACTACTACTGGAATTGTCTGAGTACCTTTCTTCCACATTGTTCTCATTTCTGCCTGCAAATCCAGGTATTTTATGAGTGTGTGTGTGTGTGTGTGTGTGTCTGTGTGTGTATGTAAGACTGCAATCACTGGGTGTAGCAATTTCAATTATCAACACTACTTTTGCCTTTTTCCTGGACTACTACATTTGTTTTTTCTCACATCTGTTATTTGAACTGTTGGTAATGGGTGAACCCATGTGGCATAAACTTCATCATTCTCTATAATGCTTTGCAGTTCATGTTTCTAATGCTTCTCAACTACTTCAGTATTGTAGGGGTTGTATAATCCCCAGTGCAACAGTCTTGCCACATTATTGTGCTTTTCAGTATACAGGTCCTGTGCCATGAGTGTATAACACCCAGCAACAAGATGTTTCCAGTTTTTTTTTTTTTTACAGCACTTGCATTTAAATGTTTCTCCCACAAGTTCAATGTACTTTGTAAACTAATGTGTACATAGTCCACTGTCCTGGGCCACCATTATTAACCTTTCAACTTTTGGTTTCACTTCATCTCTCCTTGAACATTCCTGTATCAAATACTGATTGACATGACATTGCTCCAGGAGATCTCTGTACTTGCCACAAGATTTATACCTTTTCCACATTTCTTTTCTGCTCATCTGATTCTTCTTCTTATATCCCTTCTTTTGTGGTTTATCACATTCAATTGCTGTCTGACTTTTGTCTACTTCTGGATTGATTTCCATTCACATTTGATACCAATATCCTTCTGCTAAACTAAGCAGAGAAATAATTTTAGACTTTCCCTCATATTTTAAAATTTTCATTATGTTTGGATTTGGTGAGGTCAACAAATATGTATGCAGTCCCATGACTGCAGATATACGTATATGTGTAATCCATTTTGAGGAGGCCTACACCTCCTTCAGAATGAGGAATATATAATCTTGGTATAGACTGATGTTTATATATCATTTGGTAAGCATGAAACATTTTTCTTGTATTCCTGATTACCTGATCCAATACTTTTTGAGGCCAGTTAATCACCCCAAAACCGTAAGTTAGAACAGGAAGAGCAAATTGGTCTATAGGTTAGACTTTATTCCTAAATGTCAAGGCAGTTTTCAGTATTAGTTAGAATCTAAAGTATTCCTTACTGAGTTTTATTTCCATTTGTCCGTGTTTTACAGCCAATCTCTCATCATTTCCCAAATATGTATACATTGTCTCTTGCTCAAGTTCCTGTCCCGGATAGATACTTTTTGGGGCTACAGCTTTCCTGCTTTAACTGCTGCTTTTGTACATTTGTCAAGATCAAATTGCATTCTTATATCTTCTGAGAAAGTTTTAACCACTTGCAGTTTTGCTTTCAACTCCTCGTCTGGAGAACTATACAGTTTTGTCATCCACAAAAATTAGATGATAAGTCTTTAAACAAGGCTGTTTTCTGGTGGCCAATTTGTAACTATGGCCTAATCTGTTAAGTAAACAGCTTAATGTGTTAAGGGCAAGAAAAAAAGCAGTGGTAATAAAGAATTACCCTGGACTATCCCCTTTGAGTTTTTATCTGTGTGATAATATTTTGCCTTTTGTCAAGGCTTAGCTGCAAATCGGTTTGCCACTGTTTCATGGTTGTTCTAATGTAATTGATCAATGTAGGGTGTACCTTATTCAACTGTAAGCATTCCTTTAGCCATGAATGTAGGATGCTGTCAAATGCTTTTTTGTAATCTATCCATGCTATACTTAGATCTTCCCCTTTTTGCAATTCTCATTTTATGGCTTTCCTTAGCAACAAATGATCCTTTTTGATCCATATGACTTTCTTTTATTACCCATTTGTTCTGTTGTCAAGATTATTTTTTCTGAATGACTATAAACTCTGTTATCATTAATTCAAGTATACAGTTTGTATATCGTTGGAAGGAAGTTATTGGTCTATAGTTTTTAGAATGGCTTGCAGGATCACTCATAAGGAGGGGTATCATTTTTCCTGTTGTTAACCAGATTAGTGTCTGTTCAGACTGTGCATATAAGTAACTCTTACTCAGACAAAATCTTTCTGCTTTAGATTTTAATGCTTTTAGCCCAAATGTTAGGTATGGCATCTGGGCAAGGGGATTTCCATTTAGAAGCTTTTCTGAATTTTATTTCAATTTATCTAGCTATTACGTCATTCTGTTCTGTATCCTTTATATTAGAACTCCTTATTGCTTGTTTTACTGTTTTTCTGCCCATTCAGCATCTTTATTATGCTCCACAGGGACTTCACAAACATTTCTCAAAAAATATGTCTATTTCTTCGTTTTGGGCAGTGTTTCTATTCCTTTTGCTTTGCTTCTACGTTCTCTATAAAACTTTTTTTGGGTCATGAATTAATTGCTTATTTTGTACTTTTCCCTTTTTGCTTATATGCATAATTTTTAAGTTTTTCTATCTGTGTGATATTTTTAGTTTATTTGCAGTAGTGTATGATAGATCATGGTCTGTTTTGATACTGTGAGTTGCTTTTATCAGAGTTATCTTTTTAAGTATTTTGATGATCTTTTCCCTCTAATATATTTTTCTGATTGTGATGCTTCTTGTGTTTGTGTTAATTGTTTTATAGTTTGCTCTGTTTGTTGCTTCCAATGAGGCTTTTTGTTTCTTCCCTTTATTTCCCTTACTGCTCTATGTTTCTGTGGCAAAACTTCATCTATTAATTTAGCTGCATAGTAACATCTCATTACTTCTGTTATATCACAAGAATTTCTCTTAATAGTCCAAATTATTGTGCTCATCTGTTTCACAAAACTTGTAACATTTTGGGTCTTATTTTCTTTCTGTAATCTATTTCTTTCATTGATAGTAATGCGTCTATCCATCTCTATGAAATGAAGCAGCTCTTCCCTTAGACCCTTTTCTTCTAAACTGAGATTACCTTCTTGCCTCTCTATTTCCTGCGAATATTCTACAGAAAGTTCCAGAACATCTTCCTGTGGAATACCCTCTTCAGTTGCACCCTGCTTCACCTGCTGCTCTTTCATATGGGAGCTCATTAGCCCATCACATTGCAGCACTGTCTGCATCAGAGTTGCCATTGTTTCCTGCTCCTTCCCTTGCTGTGGTGCAGCTTCAGCTGAACTTTTGCACCAGTGTCCTACAGAAGATTCTAGAGCATCACCATGTGGCAATTCTTCAGATGACTATTCCACCTGATTTTCCTTAATGTGGAGACTCACATTTCCATCATATTAAGGAAAACCCTGTGTTGGATTTTCTACATTAAATCCTTCACTTCACAAATAATCCATAACTTAATTTTCTATTTTTTCAGCAACTTCCTTACTAATCCTCTTTTCTACTTCCCACCTTTGTTTTTTTTTTAATTTTTGTGTCTGTTCAAATACCTTTGATGCTGTTTTTTTTTTTAATTAAATAGTTTTGCTTTCTCATTTGCATAAATATTGCACTATATCATATCTCCTTTTCCTTCCCATATTCATCTTTCTTTTTTATACTTTTCAAAAAAACTCTGGGCTTTGTTCTTTATATTTTTGCATCTCTTCTGCTGCTTCTTTTTCCAGGCAGCCCAAAATTTCTTCATCTATGTAATATTTCTCATGGATCTCTCATGTTAATGAATACTAATTTTCATCTGAAGCTTTTGGCAGTTTTTTTTTGTGCAAGCATTTTTCTTTTCTTAAATTTCTCTCTCAATATTTTGGAATATCTTCTATTTGAAAATTCTGGGCCTCTTGCATAAAAGTAACAATACATTTTTTCTTTATCCTCAATACTCCACTCTATCATCTTTATGGCTCTTCTCTGGCCTGTCAGATTTTGTGATTTTTTGATGACTACTACTTCCTTTTACAACAGGATGGCCATCTTCACCCTGAGCCTGGCTTAACCACTTTGTAGGAATACTTCCATGTCTTGAGGATTCTACACTGTCATTTTTTCCAGCCCAGGCACCAGTAAGCATGCCAGGATCGGGCACTTTTTTTTTACCTTGGGACCTGTGTACCCAGCTGTCTTTTTATTTTTTAACCTACCTCTCTCCATGACACATCCTATATGATCAAATACAATGTATATATTAGTGTCACTTTGGTGAGATTTTGTAAAAACAGGGAATACCACGTGAAGATACTCACCAAGACTAAATGATTACTCATCTCCAGCAATACTACTCTCCTTTTCTTGCTGATTTCATCATCTCTCAATTCAGACCCCCACAATATAGTAGTGTGAGGAATACCTATACAGATGCGACCAGCTCACACTCAGTTGATGTAGTGTTTCAGAATTACAGTCCTGGGGTGAGGTAATTTGCATATTCATTCCGTACATGAAACACTCTGGCAATACAATGTGGTGTTGAATACAAGATCTTATCCCATTATGTAACTGTTTTTATAAATTGCAAACACGTTTGGTACATTATTGGAGTGCACACCACCACTATTCTGTGGGGTGCAGTGTTCATGAAGCTCACATTTAGCCTGTTAGTTTTCAAACTGAAGAGAACAGCATTTAAAAAAAATGTACCCAAACCTAAATGTTCTTCACAGATTCATAGGTTTGTACTAGGCAATTAGTCCAGTGGACCATTAAGAACCACTGCCTCTTCCATTATTACCCTCTTTATTTATAAAGGCCTGGGAAGACAGACCATGCGTGAAGTTATGGATCTCAATCTACTCATCAAGGTTGACATTAAAATGACTTAGAGAGTTGCTTTGTTTGGTATGGAGTCAGCTTGTTTGACATGTAGGAAATCCTTTGGGAGAGGTCACCATCTCTCCAAACAGTTCTGTTAAAATTACGATGCAGATTAAAGCCTTTAGAATGAGTATTGGTAATATTAAGAGTTTTATAAATATGTAAAGGATTGAGTATGATATGATCATTTATAGCTTTTAGGCCAAGTAAAGGTTGCTGTCATGGAATCCATAAGAGATGGAACAAAGTGATAGGGTTTATATGTTCCACATAAATTAAGGGTCATGACAGAGATTTTCTTCATTAGGAAAGTTTGTGGGTTTTTTTCTAGATTGGGCTATAAGCATGACTGGGTTTATGCCAATGGTAGGTTTCTGTTCTATTAAGATTCTGATTAGGTAGAAGCAGAAAGGAACGATAAATGTTTTCTTCTTTATTTATATTCTGCTGACTGGATTAGTCCCACTAGATTAATCTGCTTATTTTCAGGGAAGACCCAAAGTGGTGATCATATTAGCTTGGGAAACTTGGTTAGAGCACTATAGAAACTCCAAGTCTCTATCAAATAAAAATGTTGACAGAAGGAAGCGCATGTAACTAATGGATAAATGGACAGTGTAAATAAAGAATAAGAAAAAAATGTAAATATTGTCTGAAGAATTATTTAATAAAGCTCCCCTACTACTTTCACAAGGAGGCAGTAAAGGCCTAAGAACAAAGAAAAGAGGTGCAAAGATGGATGAGAACATTTCACTGACAGAGTTGTATGAGCAGTATGGAGTTACTAAACAGATAATTGTTGAGGAGCAGTCTGATGCAGCAGTGGTTACGCTTTTGAAAGAAGGACTGTATGATATAATATAGTTAACCATGATAACTGAGAATGAGTCAGCTGATGACAGTGCTAGGTTTAGGGCTGATGTATTGCAAAAAGTGTTCCTGTGTTTGAAGGAACTAAACAGCTAAGAGATGTTTCATACAGTTAAGGTTCAGCAATGGAACAACAGATGAAAGTGCATCAGGATTTACCTAACTTACAGGAAGTGAAAAATGTGAAATGAAGGCAGTAGAAGGTGCAGCAGGATCACATGCATTTGCAGTGGTGGCTGTAGAATGAAATACCAGAGTCTCACTTTGTTGTCAGCAGAAAAACTAGTCAGTGATGAGAATCTGTTCAAAAAGACTTGCCTATTAATTTGTGCATAACTGGGGACAAGGTAGTGATGCTCTCAGGCCTCAGAACTCCAGTATGTATTCATTAATCCATTTGGAAAAGGAACAGTTTTGTAGCATTATGTTGATGTGAATGAAATTGATTATTTAGTAACACTTTTTTATTTATTTATTTTTTATTTTACATTTGTTGACTGGGCTAGTCCAACTGGATACATGTCCATTTTCAGTAGAGGCCCGGGGAGAAAAGCTCCAAGACATATCAAGCAAGATAATTTTATGTTACATAAAATAGACGTAGATGAATATATGTACACATTTCCTAAAACTATTTACAATATATTGAGCTAAATATTTATATACACCAGAAGCTAATACAGTTTTCCATTGCTGCATAAATGCTTTCATGTTGCAGTACAGGACATTTATTTAGTGGTGAGAATACAGTTAGAAAAAAATATGTTAGAAGCAGTAGTAATTATTGATTAGTCAGGGTTGCTACAAGGGCATAGCCAATGTATTTTCAGGAACATTTTCAGTTTTTGTTTAAAGAGTGGTAAGGAAGGAAGGGACGTAAGTTCACTAGGTAGAAGTTTCCATTTTTTCCCAATTGTATTTGAGAACAGAGAGTCTCCTGCCATTTTGTCAGACTTACTAATTTTAATTTGGAGTTTATTTGATGAACGTAAGGCATTAAGATTTCTATAAGGGGTTATAAGGTCTAAGAGTATTGTTAGGCTGGTTAAGGATCTTATGAGCAATAGTAAGTTGGTTGAGTTGAAGCAGATTCTGTAGTTCAAGCCACCCAAGGTGCTTGAGATTATGACAGTGATGGGTTCTGAAGGGTTTACCAGTGGCAAATCTAGCAATGTTGTTATAGGAGGTAGCTAGTTTGAGAAGATTATTTTTGGATAGGTTGGTATATCTTGGTGAGGCATAGAGAAGAGTAGAGATTAGATAGGAGTGGGCAATGGTAGTTCTTGCTATTGGTGTTAGGAAGGGTTTGATTCTGTACAGGGAGTTCATTTTTCTGTTAACTGATTTTATAATGTTATTAATATGGGTATCAAAGTTAAGGTTGTTATCTATTGTGATCCCTAGGAGTTTGGTGGTAGAGTCTGGCGATATGAGGGTGCCATTATTAGAGATGACTGAGAAGTCTATAGGCATTGACCTGCTAGTAGGAGTAAAGAGGAGGAGCTTTTTTGGAATTCAAAAGGAGGCAGCACTTCATGAACCATGTCTCAACTATATTAAAAACCTTCTGGGTTTGGGATTGAAGTTCAGCTGCAGATTTAGCTGTACAGATTAAAGTAGAATCATCTGCATATTGTATACAAGTTGCATTGGGAATAGCCGAGTGGAGATCATTAATAAAAACTGAGAATAAGAGGGGACCTAGAATGGAGGCCTGGGGTACACCCAGTGTAACTGGCAGGTGAGATGATAGATTATTCTCCCAAAGCACAGCCTGTTGTCTGTTGCTCAGGTAGGAAGTGAACCATTTCACTGATAGAGAATCTAGGGGAAAGTGATTTGAGTAGATTTATAAGCAATGTGTGATTTACCATATCAAAAACCTTAGAAAGATCAATAAATATAGCTGAAGAGAGTATATTGTTATTGCAGCATTTATTAATGGTGTCAGTAAAGGATAGAAGGGCAGTAGTGGTACTATGGCATGGCCTAAAGCCATGTTGGGTTTTAGCTAGTATGTTATGTTGAGTGAGATGGCCTATTAGCTGATGATGGATGCATTTTTCCATTATTTATGCTAAGGGGGATAGGAGGGCTATGGGCCGATAGTTTGAATAGTCTTTGGAATTCCCACCTCTGTGTAGGAGGATGATGTGTGAGACTTTCCAGATGGCAGGGATGGATCCTTTATTAATAGTTCTATTTATCAGGATGGAAATTGGATAAGCTACTTCTTTAGCTGCTTTTTGCAGATATTCACCTGAAATCTGGTCCGCTGAAGGGGTACAAGGCTTAAGTTTAGCTAGGAGTTTAAAAATGAAATTAGTAGAGATGGGTTGTAGTATGAAGGTAGGAAGTGTGCTAGTCATATGGGTAGGGAGGCTAGAAATGTCAGGGGTTAGCTTACTGGCTAGGGATTGACGCTGTGTCCTTGTTTACTTGCATTTCTAATCAAGAGGGCATCACTATGGTTAAGGAAGTGCTTCTTAATTCAAATAAATTTTCATCAACACATGTTGATTTCCTATGTATGTTATTAAAAATGGTACTTGAGAGTAATATTTTTTTCTTTAATGAACAATGTTACTGGCAATTTCTGGTGTGGCAATGGGGATGAGCTGTGCCAACTCATATGCAAATTTAGTCATGGTACATAGGGAGCAACGCTTTATGACAGCATTTTATGGTAACCATGTACGGTTTTACTGTCAATCATTTTGTTGCATGGCATGGTGATGAGTTGACACTAAGACAATTTCTTCACATGGCTAATTTAAGCAGTGAGTTTCTTAAATTTACCATGCATTTTTCTTCTAGTTCAATTCATTTTCTTGATGTAGTTGTTTATAGGAAGGGCAATGCTTTCAGTACTAAGCTTTATAGAAAGGAATGTTCCATCCTATTTACACAGAGATAGCATGCACCCCCAGCATGTGTTCCCCAATATTTTGAGAGGTCAGGCCATGTGCACATCTCGCTTAACTTGTGAAGAGGGTGATGTTATATATGAGATGGAACAGCTTAAGGCAGCCTTTGAGTTCAGAGGTTACAAAGAGCATGAGATTTGTAGAGCTCATAATAAAGTATTAAATGAGCATCATGGCCATGCCAAACCCTATTATTCAGAGGGGAGAGACTTTATGAGTAAAATTAGCACCGGTACCTCTGTGGTTCCAATTGTTTTGACATATACACAAGATGTGGGTCATATACAAGAGGTTTTGGCCAGGAACTGGCCCATATTGCAGATTGATGAAATAGTTTCAGCAGTGACTGGGTCCAAACCTAGTTTCGTGTTTAAGAATAGAATGAATTTACAGCAGCATCTGTGCTACCATAAGAGGACAACAGTTAGCTGTACTATGGGGGCACACGTAAATGTGGATGCTGTAATTACTGTAACAGCATAGACTATTCCAGGTTCTTTAAGCACCCTGGAACTGGCAGGCTTTGGCAGCTTAAGGTTACAGCAGATTGCAATACTCAAAACTTGGTGTATGCAGCACATTGCACAGTATGTTTTAGATTTATGTTGGTAAAACCAACCGTAGGTTAAAGAAGCACATTTGTGATCACTTGTATTGTATTAAGAAAGGGCTAGATTACAGTGCATTAGCAAAGCACACTATTCAGGAGGGTAACACACACACACATTCTTGCTTCAGGTTTTACAGACAATTGAGACTAATAAGAGAATGGGTGATGTTGTTAACAAAACAGAAAATATAGAGTTGCAATGGATTTTAAGTTGGCCTCGCATAGAGGCCTGGGACTTAATGACAGTGTGCCCCTGAAACCTGTGCTTAAAGCGAAGAAACTGAGATAGTATTATGTAAAGCATATGTAAAGACTTGTTCCCTTTAAGGTTTTAAATTGTTTTTAGTGTGCTAATTATGGTTGTTTTTTGATAGGTTGACAGTGTAATTGTCTTGTATTTAAATATTCAGTGTGACTTGGTGTATGTTGTCTGAAGAAGCAGTGTTTCACTGCGAAGGCATTCATATTTTCTTGTCATTAAAGAAGCTTGGATTTTACAATGCCTATTTGGATTTATTTCTGCTGCTGATTGAGTTGGCTGTTTATACCTTGGATTCCTCACCTCTGTTGGGATTATTTTATTTTATCAAACTGTGCTCTGGGTTTTTGGCTCACTTTGGACTGGTATTTTTCTGATATTTGACAAGTATGCCATTTTTTTTCAAATACATTTGAATGAATTCCATTGTATTTATATATAACATCTTAAATAACTATGTACACTATTTACATTAGCCTGACACTATAACAGATCTTAATGTATACAGTTACTTTATAAGTATGTCCAATCCATTATCAGAGTGTCTGATCAATTATTGTATAGTGTCAATCAACAATAAGACTTTTCCCCAAGGGCTTTGGATAAATTCTTAGTTCTTCAATTTGAATTTCCAATAATGCTGTGGTCTTCAGTAGGCTGTAGAAGTCTTCCAAAGTTGGTATTGTGTTTGTATTCCATCTTCTTGTTATACATTTCTTTGAAATTGCAAGTATAGTCCACACTAGATACATATTTGACCTATTAAAATGAGGACCTTCATTTACATTTAATAATACAAGAGCTTTAGTTAAATAAAATGATTCATTAAATAAAGCTTGTAGAAAGTTATTAATACCATTCCAAAATGGTTTAATTTTAACACAATCAAAGAAAATGTGGTTCCAATCTGCATTGTGTACTTGCTCACATCTCCAACATATTCCTTTTATGGAAGAACTAATTTTACTGATTCTATCTGGGGTTAAGAATGCTCTGTGCAAGCATTTCCAATTAAAAACTTTCCAGTATTGTGTAAAGGATGTATGTTTTATCGATAATAAGATATTTGTTTTAATATTTTCAGTTAACTTTATTGAGTGTCCTTTTGTTATATATTTCCAATATGAGGCTTTGGGTGTTGTTTTATAGTTTATCGATATTTTGTAAAATTTTGAAATACTGTTTCCGATGTCAAAGTCATTATATATGATTTCATATATGTATTTCATAAATTTAGGTATTTCTTTAAATGAAGAATTGTTAATTATTCTATTTAGATATGACAGAATAGTCTGTAAAGTTAGCCAGTCCTGCTGTGGAATTTTGTATGTTGTTTTTATTACTTTCATATCTAAAACGTTTAGTTCTTTGATATATTGGCCAACAAACAAATCATTTCTGTTCCCAGGAATTAATAATTTCTCTATATATTTTATGTGGAAAGTTCTTTGTGACTATAAATGGTGTTAAAAGGATCAAACCAAATTTTTAAATCTATATTTGCATCAATAATTTTCCTAAATGAGTCAATGTAATAATTAATCATATGAGTTTTAGTGGGTTTAGTTAAGTTATATTGCATACTAATACATAATATGTGCCATGGCAAATTGTTTTCATCTGCTATTTGAAATTTTTTTTTGTAAATCAAATTAATTTAGTGATACTACAATTAGCAATTCTTTCCAATTTGCAGAGTAATTTGGACTTATCCAATTTTAGATTGTTTTAGATATTTATGCTTTTATATATGTTTCTATATCAGGAAAGTTTAAGCTTCCCTGTTTCCATGGTCTGATATGATGTATTAAAGCTATCCTGTTTCTTTTGGGAAACCATAAAAATGTTATTAGGCATTAATTTATTTCATTAAGTATATCCCTTTCTGGTAGCAGTTGTATTGCCAAGGCTATATATAGTATCTTGGGCAGTAAAACCATTTTTCCTAACTGTAGTCTATCTTCAAATGTTAATATTATTTTATTCCATTTTTCCACAGAGATTTTAATTGTATTGATGTAGGTTTTTGAGACTAATTCATTATTATCCTTGCATAAATCAATTCTTATATATTTTAAGATAGATTCTTGTCTTCCTATGATGCGATTCCCCCTTAGTCTGCAGTTCTTTTTTTTTATATAAAAATAAAGATTTTGATTATGTTTTATTGAAATGGAGTCCTGAAATCATGTGAAATTTGTCAATTAATATATCTAATTCTTCTAATGTCTCTTTTGTATTAGATAATGTTAGTAATATGTCATCAGCAAATAGCATTACTTTAAGAACTGTTGTTGTGTCTTTTGGCTTTTCCCGGTTAGGGGTCGCCACAGCGAAACTCTGGTCCGCTAATGATTGGCAGTAGATTTTTACATGCCGAGTTGCCGGCCCTGATGCACAACCTTCAACGAAGGTACACCCATTCACGCATGTCTCCCCACAGAAGACGCTCTAGCTGAGAATTGAACAGGACAACGTCTTACTGTGAGGCGACAACGCTACTGCAGCACCACTACCACAATTACTTTAAGAACTGTATTGTTCATAAACATCTATTCCTTTAATTTTTACATTGTTATGAATTGAATCTGCCAATATTTCAATAGCCAGAGCAAATAGAATCAGTGACATGGGACATCCTTGTTTAGTGCCTTTTGTTACATGTATAGCTTCATAGGTAAAAGGACCTAACTTGACATAAGCTAAATTATTTGTGTATAGATATATATATATATATATATATATATATATATATATTCTTTAAGAAATTAACAAAGGATGCAGGAAATTCAAATAGCATTAGGATTTTGAATAAATAGTACCAATTTAGGGAATCAAAGGCTTTCTCTATATCTAAGTCAATTATGAGTGTATTTATTTTCTTTATTAACATAATCTATAAGAGAAATTATCATTTAATATTGTCATGTGTGTGTCTATGATATCTAAATCCAGTCTGATCATTATTTATTGTTTTGGATAGTGGTATTTTCATTATGTTAGTTAATATTGTCATAAATATCTTATAGTCATTATTTAATAATGATATAGGTCTATATGAGGGTACAAAGGTTTGGGGATTTGCTTTCCTTCAGGATTGGTATGATTAAGGGATATCTCCAAAAGGGTGGTATTAAAGCTTATGACTGAATTTCTAATAGAGTTTTATGGAAGAGGGATAGTATCTTTGATGGAAAAAACTTTATATATTTCCATAATTATGCCATCTATACCTAGAGCTTTACTATTTTTACCCTCTTTTATAGTATCTCTAATTTCTTTGTAGGATATGTGTGCTTCCAGATCTAATATAAAAAAAATACCAGAAAAATTAAAACTAGAACATTTTTCATCTAGATTTAATTGATCGATATGTATATTTTCTTTTTGGAAATGTTCCATATAGTGATTTCTATAGGCATCGAGAATGTCACCTATATCCAAGACGTTTCCCTTTCTTTTCATGGAAGATACTTTTAATGTTATTAGCTTTTGATTGTATTTTGATCGTTGTGGATAAATTATGTAGATATTTGGGAGAAGTGGCTAATGTATTAATTTTTAGTTTTTCTAAAGCTAAACTAATTTTATTTGTTAGAAGTTTGTTGTATTTATTGTTTAATACTTCTTTCTTTTTCATCTCCAAATGTTTTTGATTTTTTTCAGCTTTTACTGACAAAAGTTTGGATTGTAGATCTAATAATTCAGAATCCCATTCTCTGATTTTTTTATACCAAGTTAGGGTTTTACCATATATGTAAGTTTTTTATGAGTCCCATATCATTATTTTATTTATCTCTGTGGTATAATTAATATCTAAGAAGAACTGTAATTCAGATAATAACCAGGATTTGAACTCTTTAATTTTAGTTATATATGCTGGAATTCTGGAGTTAAAGATTAATGGTTTGACCCATTTTGAAGTTTTAGTATCAATGAATTGTGGTCTGAAAAGGGGCAGGGAGTGATTGATACATTAATGATTTTAGAGTGTAAGTCAATGGCAGCAAATGTTTTATCTATTCTAGTTTGGGTACCAAATCTGTGATCTTGATGGGAAAACAACAAAGATTTATCTTCTTTAAATTTGAAAGTATCTACAAGATGAAATGATTCTACCCACTTATTTAAAGCTTTTGATACAGCAGATGTATGGAGCGGTATTTTATTTGTAGTTTCAGAAATATCAAATATACAGTAAAAAATTTCCTCTGAATATTAAGTTGCCTTTATAATTATTGGAAATGAAACCCAAGTGTTTTTAACAGTTCCTGTTCCAATGCCTGGGAACCAGTATAGATTGGTTAGGGTCCATATTCTGTTATTATATCTAACTATTACTAATGCCATAAGGCCTTCTTTATCTTCATACTTATAAATGATTTCTGGTTTAATCACATTTGTTTTCCATAAAATTGTTACCCCCTTTGTCTTTGTCTTATAAGTGGATTGCACCAATATCATATATTCCTTAGAATTCCATTTGTAATTGTCATTTGTTTTGAAATTAGTTTCTTGAAGGAAGACAATTTGTGCTTTATTCAGTTTAAAATATTTCAGTAAATTTGATCTCTTGCTATGATTGTTTAAGCCATTGGTATTTAAAGATAATGAAGTTAAATCCATTTTAGGTTATTTAGACTATGTATTTTTTGTTTTATTGTGGCTATTAAACATTTTTCTCTGATAACTATAAAGTATATGTTTGAGCTTTTAAAGGAAATGATCAGTTTTATACTTTGAGTGTTTACCAATAAAGTAATGTTTTGGTCAGGCATACTAAAAATGTTTTTTAATGAATAAATGTAAACAAAACTAAGATCCACGCTAGCCATGGAATGAAAATCATTCCTAATCTGATGGATAAACCTAAATCCATCAGATTATTACTCATACCTTGACAAACCAAAACATCTGAGCTCCATAAATTGAATTATCATATGGAGAATATTTGTAATAGGAATAAGCAATATTTATATTATTTTGAGCAGATATAGTACTATTGTAGATCAGGCAGAATTCTAATACAATATGTCTACTTATTGTATAAGCAATTAATATGTACATGAAAGATAGATGACAAGCAATTCAATCATAGTAAAGTAGGATGTATCATATATAAAACCTCAGTAAAATATTATAGCACACAGTTATTTAACATATTCACCCTTACTGGTGAAGTCTTTCAAAACTATTACTTAATATAAATAGATGGTAATAATATTTATACCTAATGTTTATAATACAATGTATTTCACTGGATATATCAGAAATTATATTTCAATGTTTGCTAGCATTTAAGTAATCCCTTTTCTTGTTGCTAACTTACTTAAAGCATCAAGTTTGTTTTATGTGAACATTGATGAAAGTTAGTGCATTTTAATTATCAGTGCATCCCTCTTCCCCCCATTTTCTACACATAAGGATTTTCATATCTGTCATTTCTTATAAAATGAGTGAAATTATAGGTTAAAAACAACAAATTCACTTATTGTGATTAATGATTACAAGTTCCCTTTACATATTCATAAACTGCCATTTTATGGCATGCATTGATAGTTTTTAGATTTAAATGGCAGCATTCTATTTTGTATAATTAGCAAAGGTTAAACTGAGTGATTATTGTCAATTTAATACTATTTGTTCAGAATGTGATTGTTACATTCTGTGACATTCCTAGTTCAGGCTTCTATTGTTTCCCTTGAACAACTTTGTCAGTTTGATGTCATGTATAAAACAATAACCTTGGTAACAGCTTAAGTATTATGTATGGTCAAGATGGGTTACAAAACCACAATTCAAGTTAAAGCAATTATATGACTTGTTATGCACATTTACTTATATGAGAAAATCATCATGCTTCCCCTTGATGTTCAATATAGTGTATGTCAATATGATCAAGATGGGTTACAAAAACTACAATTCAAGTAAAAGGAATTACATGACTTGTTATGCATATTTACTTACATAGGAAAATCATCATGCTTCCCCTTGATGTTCAATGTAGTGTATGTTCTTTATGACAAGTTAAGACAGTAGTGTTATACATAAGCCCATGTTATTAAATCCTGTCTTTAATATCTAAATTCAGCAGTCTGCTTCATATTATATGACGATTATATATTTTATGTCTAGATTTACTAAAATCATACATTGCATAACTGTGTGTTTTTTTTTTTTTTTGGCTGTTGCTCAGTTTATTTGAGAGACTACAAGCTGTAATGCTTATTCTTATTATTAGCTCCTTCTAAGCATGTTTATACAGTCCATAGACTTTAAATTATGAGACCCTTCTAGTTTCTTATTTGTTATAAGTATATTTCCATCTTTACATATGCACACATCAGTACTTCAAGCATGGGCAACAATACCCATCCAGTTTTGCCAGAATACCATTCACTACTTCATGTGGTGTGTTTCCAGGCTGTTCTTAAAATATCCAAACCAATATTTGTCCTCTTCCATTTTACCAGCCTGTTCCATGCAGTGGCCACTTCAACACACCTTCTATTCCCACAGATATTTCCACAAAGGAATTCTGATGACTCTCTAGCACTTCCCGGCAACCCCAAACACCCCTAAAATCAGCTATCCCCATATGCCCAACACATCTGAGCAAGCTCACCTCCCAGACCACTGCAAAGAGTTCTGCACAAGACCAAGTACTCTTAGTCTTTCACAATAACTCAGACTTCCACTCTTATGTAAGCCCTTAATGTGTCTGGACCAAAATACATTTTAAATATAAAATTGCTCTTATTTATTTTTTTTGTATCAAGAATCAACTTAATGAGCTAAATGAAGTGTTGGGAGACCATCAATATGTGTATATGTGGTTTAAAACAGCCCTTTTGTTTTGGATATATATATATATATATATATATATATATATATATATATATTTTTTTTTTTTTTAACCAAAAACATTGTCAAGAATCATCTCAGAAGCTCTTCAGAGCCATTAAGCATTATTGTCACTCTGTCTCCGTTTCCATAGCAACCTAGGAGCGTCTGTTTCTGTTAGTGTGTCTGTTTACTGCATACCAGAGGCTCACGATGCACCTGAAGCAAAGCTTCACTTCACTGCAACTTCAAGCCTAAATTCCCCTCCCTTTCAGTGAGGCAGCAGCCAGGAAAAGCACGGGGAGCAAACAGATAAGAAAAAAAACTCCCAACAAGCCGCCACAACAAGAGATAACACATTCTTCACGCCTTCCAACCTTTTACTCAGCAGATGTATAAACAAACTATTCTCTGTTTTATCCACTCCTTCCCCTGGATCCAGGCTAAAACACCAAATGTCTCTTCCTAATACACAAGCATCAGTAAACCGCGATCACAAGCCGCAACCCACAGCTTTCCGGAGATGAAAACGGCAACATACAACAGCTGCCAGACACAGCTGCATCCACACACACACCATGTCAGGCTTAATCAAACAGCACTCATAGCTGTGATATCTGCCATAATTGATATTAACTATATTTAGACAGAATAATGATGACATTTGTACTAAGAGTTTGCCACTATTATTTAACCAGGATATACATGACATTTCTAAATCCTACTTTAACTGAAGAAGGCATTAATCTCCATGACAGCATTTTATTTTCAAAACATTCTACTGTTACTGCTATTATATATTATAGCAGTAACCCACGCCTGGGTGTGGGTAATGCTAAATTTACCCACGGTTGGCGTGGTTTGGTCAGGAAGCCCGAGGACCAACAAAAGCCAACCGTGGGTAAATTTAGCATTACCCACACCCAGAAGTGGGTTATTGCTATTATACCATGACATTATTTAAGAAAAGAAACTATCACTTTTCTTAAATAATGGCATAGTATAATGCCTGTTTACTGCCCTTCCGCAGATGTCTGGCATCCGGCAGTTCTGATGTACTGCGCCTGCGCGGTACATCAGAGCTGTGGGCAAAAGCAACGAGAAAGCAAGATCTCCGTTGCTTTTTTATGTTCGCTATGTTAAATGAGTTTAACATAGCGAGACATTAAAATAAGCAACGGACATCTCCGTTGCTTATTTTAAACTGTCTCGCTATGTTAAACTCATTTAACATAGCGAACACTAAAAAGCACGGAGATCTTGCTTTCTCCGTTGCTTTTTTTTAAAAACACTGTCTCGCTATGTTAAATGGGTTTAACATAGTGAGACAGCTTTAAAATAAGCAACGGAGATCTCCGTTGCTTATTTTAAAGCTGTTTCGCTATGTTAAACCCATTTAACATAGCGAGACAATGTTTTAAAAAAACGAGTTATACTAATGGAAAAAAGTCCGGGCGACCGGACCTTTTTCCATTAGTATAACTCGATTTACAACGGGCACGCTGGCCAATCAGCGTGCACGTTTTGGGGGGATCATGGTATAATATGCTAATTTGTTACATTTGAGTCTGAACTCTGATGAATGACACCTTGTTGAATTAGTTAATTAATTATTTAAATTATTATAAGTAAAAACAATGAAAAATGAACAAGATAAGTATTCACTGAGTTCAAGTAGGGGAATAGAAACTGCTATGTTTATATTATATGTTGCTTTGTTTGGCTTATATATAATGTAAATAGTAACCCATCTTGACCTACCTTTGTGAAGAATTACTGGACTCTTTGAACATTCTGAATAAACCATTACTGTTTCTCATTTGTTTAAGAAACCCTCCCTTTTTAAAATAAAAACAGATGACAAATGGTATACCATATCAGTTGATACTTTGAGAGATGTAGTTGTAAGAGTTATTTTTTTTGGAGGGACAGCTATCTTGGAATCATATTTTTTTGTTTCTTCTTTCTAGCATCAGTCCAAGGATTTTTTTTTTTTATTCTTTTAAGAGTAGGGGCCATCCATTCCATTTCTTCTGGGATAGACACTATGTTGTTGTTTTTGATGAATATAGTAGCTTCTTCTAAGTCATTAATGGTTCTCATCTCATTGGCAAAAAGTATTTTTATCTTGGCTGGAAAGGTCAGCTGTGCTTTAATGTTGTTTTGTTTCAGCAGTTTTATCATTGGTCAGACTTTTTTCCCTTGCTCTAGTATTCTGGAAGAATAATCATTGTCAAACCTTATCAGGCTTTGTTTGTATTTGAAGGGTGATTTTTTCCAAGCAGATTTTAATATTAGTTTATTGTCCAGAATGAAAGAAATTTTATAACTATGGATCTAGGTGGAGTATTTGTTGAGTTAGAAGCAGGTTTCTTCAGTGCTCTATGTGCCCTTTCACTTCCAAATGAAAGTCCCTCTTTCAAGTCTAACAATTCAGGAATCCAGGTTAAGAATGAAATAATGTATTTCCTTCAGTGTTTTCAGGCATACCAAAGAGTCATCTATTTTGTTAAGCAGCCATGTATTCTGTTCAAGCAGAAATTCTTTTTGGAATTCTTCCTCTTTGAGTCTCTCTTCAATGTCATTTAGAGAAGTCTCTATATTTGTTATTTTTGTATGGTGTTGCTGTAATAGTTCCTTAAGAGTATCAGTCTGTTTTTGAGAATTTAATTTGAGGTTTTCTAAGTCATTTTTAAAGTCATCCATCTTCAAAGATAGTTCCTGTAAGGTAGATGTCATCAATTACAGTTATTTCCTTGAGTAGTTCATATTCAGTGACTCAATATATCTCGAAGTTACTTGACAGGAAAATGTTTGTATATCTCCACCAAAATTAATACTTATTTAGTTTAGTAGTTCATCTATAGATTTGACATTTTAAACTTGAAAATAATAACATTTTCCTATATTATTATTATACTAGTTTATGGAGCTCTTAAAAATGTACTGCTCTCAGTTGGCCATGTAGCCCCCCCCCCCAAGTATGCCATTTTGATTTAAAAGAGATGCATTTATCTGTGGAATAAAAATATTTGCACACGTGTCAATATTCAGAAAAAAAGACATTGACTGTTCAATTTAGAATGGATGAAGTATTGGAAATTAAATTAAAAGACTTTTCAAGGGATTATGTGTGAATATTGTGATTAGCATGAAAAAATGGATAACAGACTTTTGTGGTCTGGGACTTTGAAATTCAAGGTTACTTTACATGCTAGCAAAAACAAAGTATGACATATACCCTCAGTAAGTATGATGAATGGGGAAAAAAGTGACTGTTAAGTCTGCTGATCAACTGAAAATGTGTGAAAGAATCAAATCTGATCAGTGACTGTTTTATAAGGTATTGTGATCTATGTTCAAGTGGTAAAGAACTGCAAAATGAAAAGTGCAATATGGTTCGAAGAGGAGCACCTTTGGTTTGACTGTACTGAAGCTGGTGATAGAAAAGTGTGATGTACAAGATGAAGAGCTGGAACAGCAAATGGTTCCTGAAAGCAAATTCAAGTCTGACAAATGGGAAAATGTGTTTTCATGGGAGAAAGATGGCCAGAATGAGGGAAATGCTAATAACATGCATATGTTTAGTAGCAGAAATCGATGATTTTTGCAATTGAAAACAAATATGAATATTTAAAACAACAGGATAATAAAGAGGTGGAAGGACATGATATTGAAAGTGATGAAGAGATTAAAACATTTTATAGGCGACAGAGTAAAGCAAAGGGGAAAAAAGATAAATGAGGTGATATATACAAAACAAAGAAAAGGCTAAGCTTTAAATTATATCTGTTAATGTAAATAGTATAACTACTGGTCTAAGAAGTTTTGTAAAATATGAATGGTTTATAGCTCTCAAATATCCAGATTTTTGCCTTACATGTTTGGTATGTTCCTTATAAAATTTATGGTTTTCTGGATTTCTGTGACAAATCAGTGAGGACTGAATTTGCAAAATAATAACAGCCATTTCAGTTTCAGATTTCATATCCTTCAGATAATACACGATAGCACAATATATTTTATTCTAGCTTTCTAAGTGTATGACAGCAATATTTAAAAAATTATCCCTATTTTCAGGCTTTGTCCAGATTTTTATGCTAAAAGGTTGTGAGGTATGGAATGGGTGTAAAAAATAAACAAGACATAATACATTTACTATATGTGGATTTTTTTTTACTGAAGAACCAAACATTCAGCTTTAAAAATGATGGGAGTGGGGAGAGGTAATATGAAGTATGGGGAAGGAAGAATGCTTTCTTTTGACTGTTTTTATAAACAATGATGAGACACCGATGTTGGATAGAATGGTGACAGAACTGTGAAGAATGATGTTAGCTGAATGTTGGATAATAAATATATATGCATATATTGGGTTGAAAGAAAATTCAAAACTTTTTGATGAGTTAAAAATATGCATTGTTAAATATGGACACAGTATACATAGGTCATCGTAACTGTAATATTAGGTCAAGAAAAAAAAAAAATATATATATATATATATATATATATATATATATATATATATATATATATATATAGCTATATAAAATTTAAAGAAGAGATGCATTTATCAAAATTGTGAGTGGACAAATAGAAAAATTATACTCAGAGAAAGTTTGCAAATGAAAACTGATTTAAGTTGTGTTTTCAAAAGAACTTCAGGAAGTAAATGTAAGTCTAAAAGAAACTGCTATTTAGACTATAAGGCATCATTAGGGGAATTTGGGGATCATTAAAAGGTTATGAAGGTAGGGGAAATGAATTAAAAGTTAAACAGGTGAGTGTTGATCAATAAATATTATCTTAAAACAACTACAGTAGTTAGAACTACCACAATATCTAATAAACACCCAGCTATTCACAGCCCATAATTTTATAATAATAATCTTATCTATATCCTTCTATATTATTGCCCAAAGTTTGGAACAAGTTACCAGTTTCACTAAACAAATAGCCAAATTCAATGGTTTCAAACCCAGATTAAAACACCACCTGACTGACTTCTGGCCATACTCATGAATCTTACCAGGATAATTTGTAATCTTCAAACCACTACCATGTGTACAAGACACCTGAGCTGCAAACAACGTATGCAACAACCACAAGTCATTTGCACAACTGTACTATCTTACCTCTATTTCTCCATAAATTTCTCCCTTTTTCCGACAATTTCTGTAAATTCCATTTCCTCCTCCTCAATTCCCACTTCCCTAGTATTTCCTCCTACTTCCCCTACTCTTCTTCCTTTTCTTTCATTCTGCAACATAAAGTTTCACTGCTTTACTGTTGAATAAACTGAATATCACTATCAAAGAGCTTTACATTAATATTATGTTTTGTTAGAATTCCATATATTAGACTATCATACTTTGTTTGTATTCTTAAAGTGTATTTCATTAGAAACCCACATATTAGTATTAGACCCTTAATGTATGTTGTCGCTGTTTTGATTGTCATGTTTTCTTAAGAACTCTATTAGAATATTATTGTATGTATTTTTGTGTTCATGGCTTGGAGTTTTTCTCCTCAGGCCTCCACTGAAAAGGGCTTTTTGTCCAGATGTACTATTCCAGTCAACAAAGACAAATAATAAATAAATAAATACATATTATGGAATACAGCAAGTGTTTATTTGAGGAACATAAAATATGACTCACTTTTATAATAAATGGGCCATGTGGTAAAGGTACTGTAAGCAGAAGTATAGCAAAAATGTAGTTAAAAAAACAAAGAATAGTATAGAAGTAGGCCAGAGAAAAGAGAGTGAGTGGAAATTAAATTACATGAGATGAACAAAATAAAGGTAAAGGACAAGTTAATACAACAGATATGTTTAATGGAAGAAAAAAATGTGCAGTTATGCTGTTTTGGGGAAAACAGAAATGATGGAAGAAAGCGATACAAGAAACTAGAAGATGGTAATGAAAAGTTAGAAGTCAAGAAGAGATAATTGAGAGTGTGGTAGGATATGTAAAATACACACACACACACACACATATATATATATATATATATATATATATATATATATATATATATATTGAAAGAATAACTACGCAAAGGTTGATGGAAGGTAAAGAAATTAAGTGTTATAAGTAAATTAGCATTAGAGACTGAAGATAGATTACAAAAACTGTGGAATGTTATAAAAAGGGAAGGTACAGAAAGTAACAGCGGATGATGGTAGGATATATATTTTATAAGGAAATGGGTATAGGAGAAAGAAAATGCTTTTTGGAAGTAATAGGGAACTAGTTAAGAAAAGTATTAACAGATGAAGAAATCTGTAGTGGAATAGTGAAGCTTTTATGACAAAAAGAATCAGATATTGTCTAGCCATATCGACCTTTATGTAGAAGCATTACTGCTTACCTCCCAGACTGAGCAGGGCTTTACAAGATAACCTTGGTATAAATTTGTGTCTATCCATCCTATCATTAAGACTAGCCTTAAAGGTAGATAAAGCAGTACTTTACTTGACCATTAGTGGTAGCTTATTCCAAAATTGGGACTATGGTGAGTTAGGAAGCTACCTCTCTACCAAGTCTTGTTTATTTGCTGGTGTAGATTGTCGTCCTTAGTACAGGGGTTTTCAGAGCCACTAGTTTTGTGAAGTAATAGGTCAAATAGGATTTGGTCTTTTTATGGCTCAGAAAGTGAGGCAAGGGTCACACTGGAGCAACCAGAAGGCTACTGAATCTAAGAAACTTGGGCTAAACCATCAGGATGGTTGAAGGATTTAAAATCTTTCATTTTCTTGGTTAAAAATCACTGTAGCCTTGCAAGTTGAGTGAAATGTTTGGATTTGTATATGCCATAGGGGGCACTGTATTTAATGATGGATCTGATATGGGAAGAATACAGCGGTAAGATGACTTCCCCTATATACTGAATACATTCCCTTGTAAATTAACTGGGTCATATAGAAGGATTTCCTACTATGTTGGAAACATAATGATCAAATGGGAGACAGTTGTTCACATAAGATCCAGGCCTCTTATCACCATATCTATTTGATGAGGAGTAGCACTTATATGAAATAGGAGCAGCTTTCTTGCCGAATGCTACTATGCTTCATTTTTTGCTTTAGATAGAGACTTTTTAAGTACAACCAGGTCTGTGCATATTCTACCTCTTATTGGAGCAGTTTAGTTATCAGTGGATGAATAGGTAACAGTGTCTATCTTACAGCTATCAGCAAACTGGGTCAACCACACTTCTGTAAAGACAAATGCAAAGATTATAAGGATATAGTAAAACTTGGAAGCATTTATTATGAATGCTACTGAAGTGTTAGGGGTAGAATTTGAGTGTCTACACAGTTCAAAGAAATTAAATTAAATTAAATTAGAGAAATAGTGTAGATATGGAGGACATTCATGTTACCACTTCAGAATAAGGTATGCTTGATTAACCTGATAATTTCAGGAAAATGAAGCTTATATGCATGGTGTATTTAGGTATCTCACTGCAAAGGAGAAAGAATTTTTAGACATTATTTTGTGGGGCTATGGGGGTCAAAATTAAATCCAATAAAAGGGTACTGAACATAAGAAAAAAAAGAAAAGGGAGGTTTTAGTTTGATTAATCTAGTAGTACATTTACTATTAATTAATTTGCATCGAACATCGAAAGTAATGAAGAATGAAAGAGATTTTTACTGGGAAAATTGTTGGAGTTAGAATATGAGAATGTTTATAAACAGTGGGTACTTGATAAATTAAGGGGATTGAGGGGGAAGTTGGAAGAGTATATGAAAATGTGTACTATGGAAAACAAATCTGGAAAGAGTAAGAAAGAAAAGAGAGGAACAGTATGGAACAATTTTATTATGTTAATCCATCGGAAAACCTGCAGTCTTCTGATCTTCTAGCATCACAGACAACTGTGCTACATTTTGAATTTCTGACATTGATAACTCTGTTGGACCTGGAAGATATACCTATAATAATTAGTTGGGCTAGTTAGAAAGATTTCCTAGCAAAATTTGAAACATTAAGGTCTAAACAGAGCTCACTGTCAACAAATATGCCTGGGTCACTATAGATGGTATCATCGTTGAAGGGGGGTACCATTTATATGGTATAAAGAGGGATGTTCTTTTTCTTTTTTTTTAGGAGTACAATACTGGATTTTTTTTTTTTACTGAGCTTTAGTCTACACTCTTGACACCAAGAATGTGTGTGGACTAGGCCCTTTTGTAGGGTGTGAGTATTAGATGGAGAGTTAAAGGCAGCACCACATTTACAGTCACCTGCAAATTTAGTAAGCCAGAAACCCTTAACTTCAACTTGGATATCAGAGAAAAACATACACCGAAGAGGAATGGGATACCACTGGTAACAAGCCTTTAAAAAGAAGGTGTGCCAACAACCCTGACTGTGTCAGTTCTGTCTGCATTTTTGGTTTTGCCCGATTCTTCAGGTAACAAATTGAGAACTATGAAATGGAAGTTTAGGTGTGGCAGACCAAGGAGAGAAATAAGAAAAGAGAAAAGGTCAGTTTAAAAGTAACAATGCCATATGTAGTGTGACAGCTCTTACTAAACAGAAGACTACAAGTGACTGAAAAATACGTAAATATTGGTATAAATAATGTTTATGACCTACAAATGTGTACAAAGTAATGAAAAATGTCTGTGACACAGAAAATATACACAGAAAATGCTGCTTTCTTTAAATGCCAATGCTTTTTTTCAGTTGTCAATGTTGCTTGAAGAATGGAGAGGAACCTGCCTGTGCAAGTAAGCAGAGATTTGTTGAATGATAATATAAAAAGAGTGCTGAGACAAGCCTAGGAAGAGAATGCTTGTTCTTCAAGAAGACAACTTAGTAAGAAGACAGTATCTCTGCGGGAAACCGAGCAAAATAAAAAAAAAACTTTGGAAAATAAGCAGGAATGTGCTCCTGCCAGAGGAATTCAAAGACAGCTACTACTGGAGACTATTTTCTTCACCTGCATAAGATTAAACAAACATTACTGGCTAAGTATTTCACACAAAACCACAAGCAAATTTTTGCTTGGAAGAATCTGCCTCGTTTTCACCTGTATAAAATTGAAATGAAAGTAAAACAGGGAAATAGTAGCACATACTGCTAAATAAAAAATATGCAAGAAGGCCACTTCAACTGAGGAAAGGGAGAGCAAATATTCAATATCAAATTTAAGATATAAACTTGAGATAAATATTCAAAAAACTAGCAAGGTCCACGTCAGAATCACTCCCCCCCTACTTTTATATTCTCACTCAGCGATCGCACTACAGTGGGGTAATGGGAATATTCTGTTATCCCCACTGTGCTACGATCTCAACACCAGCCATCTCTCCACATTTTCAGCCTTACTTAACCACACTTTCGCAAAAGTGTTTTTTCGGTGAAAAGAACTTTCCTGAAAGTGTGCACAGCCATTTCACTTCCTGTGAAACGGCCGTTCACTTAATAGTACGGATCCCATGTGTATGTATATATATATATATATATATATATATATATATATATATATATATGTGTGTGTGTTAGATATATATATATCTATAAATAAAGGGTTAAATCTTAAAATAACAGTTTAGTCTATGATAGACAAAACCTGGCAGACTCAGAACTCTGGTAGTCACGTCCTTTACTGTAAGCAGATGAGTGCTGCTGTGCACTGCAGTGACTCTAAAAGATTTTATATAACAGAGAAGTGGATGATAATCTGTGTGGAAACTTCCCTCTGGGTATGGCCATGTCTGGGTGGGGGCATGGCTTACCTTGCGAGTTTGTCCAAGGTGGGCTATGATTCTCTCATTATTAAAGCTCTTATCCAAGCAAGAATAAAGTATCTTTCTTTCTTTCCTGACTTTGAAAAGAAATACATCCGTGTCTTGAACTTTGACACCTAATACTAAAATAAAGTAAAAACAAACGTTTTACAATACAATGGGATATACTGAATAGTACTGTCTCTTAGGTAGTTTTGTATGTATTTTGTGTAATGTGTTGTTCAAGACTTGTGGAGGAGGAAACTTGTGAATGTCTTTGAGTGCATGTCCGTTTGGCCAGCGCTTTTGTTGGTCTTCATTGGATCTGACTACTTTTAAAAATTTTAAATAAAATAAAATGTAATAAAACACTAAAACCTTTAAGTTAGTGGGAGATGAATGCAAGTTCTTCACTCAGGGCAAAGGGGCAGAATCTTTATATCCCCATGGGGATAGTATGGTCACTGTTGCTTACTAAGAGGCAGTGGCCCTATGTATTCAAGCACAGCGTAAACAGACGGTACTTATTCAACATTTGTTGCTCGGCATACAAATGTATACCTGAAGGGTGCTTACCAGGGGTAGGCCAGTATAATAATGGTGCTTGTGGAGATCAAAAATGCTACGAGAACCCTGCCGCTATAGAGGAGGAGACAGGGATAATGAAAGCCTAATAGTAGCCTTTCTTCCAGGTGTCAGATTGTGCGCTTATTTTCAGCCAAGTGCCACACAGTCCTGTCAAGCCAGGTTCTGGTGACCATAAAGGTAACTGAGTGGGGAAGCTGCCATTTTCCCTGCAAGGAATCAGTGTGGGGAGGGAAATATCCGGTACAGAAAGCGTCTATGAAATAAACATTTATTTTAAAACATTGTTTTAACATCATATTTTACAGCTGAAAGGAATCATAACAGCCCTACTGGAGGAAGATTTACCAGCTACATTCAAAATCTGATGGATTATATGCTCATTTTAACCCAGTGCCATGTGGTCCTATTGGTTAGTCTCTGGTGACTGTAAAGATTGTTGAGTGGGAAAGCTGATATTATTCCAGCAAGGAGCCAGTGTAGGATGATGGATATCCAGTGAAGCTATGGTCTGTGAAATAAAACAGACTATTATGTACTATTACAAATGTTGGTACTGAAAGGGATTAGCTTTAAGAACCTATCGGTAAAGGGAATGAGTTGAGTGCCATATGGTCATGCTGGATGGGGCTTATCTATACGCCATGCAAATCCCAGTGTCCCTGAGTGGATGGGATCACAAATATGAGTGTGTGCTCAGCTCTAAATGAGCACTATATGATCCTGTTGGTCAGGGCACTAGTGACCATACAAGTAAAAGAGTGGGAAACCTGCCAAAATCCAAGCCAGCGATCATGTTTGGGTGGATAGTACTTTAAATGTAAGTTGATGGTGTGGTCCATAAAAACAGAATGCAAATGGTGCATATAAAATATTATTAAAATTACAGAATACAATCCGCTTGGATCTAAAAGGAAAATAAAAACTACAAGGGTAGCACTAGGAGCCACATAGTTTTCTTGGTCAGTGCTTAGGTGCCTGCCAAGCTAATTCCTATGTGGAGACAGAACTACCTACCATGATGATGGGAAGAACTAGGCATGATGGGTCCCTAATGCAGTAGAGCTGACAATCAGGTCCTAACAGCCAATGCTCTCCTAGCATAGTACATCCTTTTAATCTAAAGGACAGATTAGGATGTTAAGATGCTCAGGGATTCTCAACAAAAGTAAGAATCAAATAATCCCTGGCAAAGCGAATATCACTATAACTTAAAAAAATGAAGTTTCCATCCACAATGAGGCAGATGGTCTTCCCAAACTAAAATGCTTGGCAAAGATCATATTTTGCCCTGTACACAACTACTTCTGTATTGCAATTCCCTTAGATGTACTGGGGTACGTCCTCCTGGTTTTTGGGAATCGGAAACTGGATCTGTTGCTCATATATTTACAGTAGCTGAAGTATGGGGGGGGCTGCATGGATATGCCTCTTTCCAAATGCCATTATCATGAGGATGGTGGGCATTTTCTGACATAATTCTGAATGCCCTTGTTGTTTTTTTATAGTGAATCTTGTTTTTTTTTTTTTTGGGGGGGGGGGTCTTGTTGAGGTTCCTGTCTTTTAGTAATGATACACCAGTTGTCTTGGATGGCTTGTTTAATACCCAGGTA
Source organism: Protopterus annectens (assembly GCF_019279795.1). Classification (NCBI taxonomy): domain Eukaryota; kingdom Metazoa; phylum Chordata; order Ceratodontiformes; family Protopteridae; genus Protopterus; species Protopterus annectens. Next base: position 606,350,785 of record NC_056750.1, on the reverse strand, counting down.
GTCTATACTGTATGTGTGAGTGATGCTGGAGTTCCAGGTGTTATTGTTCTTTTGTTGATCAAGATTTCTAAATTCTCTATGTGGGTTATCAAGGGTAGAGTCATTGTCCTTCTTCCATTTGATGATGTGATTGAGAATTTAATGGAGAAGGAGTTTGCTGTATCCTCTAGCCAGATAATCTTTTTGTAGGTTTATGACAGTCTTGTTGAAGACTTCACGTTCCTTGGATACCTGGCGATTCACAGGCCATGTGATTTTATGACATTTCTCTTCATTCTGTGCGGATACATGCTGCTGTTGTGCAACAGCAGGTTGACATGGGTAGGTTTCCAATAGATGTCTTTGGTGAGGAGACTGGTGTTGGGATTTTTGCTGATTTTGAGATCCAGGGAATTCATTGAGTCATAGCTAGAGTGTCTCTGATAATTCATGGAGCTGCTGATTTGCTGAAAGAAAAGATTCATGTTGTCAAGATCACTGTTCCAGATGATGATGATGCTGTTGTCAATAAATATGTGGTAGCACCTCATGTGAGCAAAGAAAGAGGAGTTGTACATGGTTTCATCCTCCCATTTCCCTAATGCTGTGTTTTCCAGGCTTGGGGCCATGGAAATGCCTGTGGCTATCCCTGTGGTTTGTCTGAAGTAGTGTCCTTTGAATTGGAAATAGTTATTTCTCAGAAGTAAGAGCAGAAGTCTGCCTATGACATCTGTCTTACCTGGTGAAGCTTCCCATTCTCTGTTGTATGTTTCAATGACTGCAGTGATACAGTGGTCATGAAAAAGCACCACGTATAAGGCCTTCTACTGTAATATTGTAATGAGGATAAAGTCCTGGTTGGTGGTGATGTTCCTCATCTTTTTAAGAAAATTGATAGAGACCAGTATGAATTATTTGTTCCTTTATGTGAGGGGTTTTATTTGAACTTCCAGTCAAATGGAAATGGGCTCTGTTATGAAGCCCCCACTGGCTATGATTGGTCTATATGGGGGAGTGGGGTCTTTGAAGTTTTTGTGGGATTTTGGAATGCTGAAGAAACATGAAGTTCAGAGTATGTGACAGTCAAGAATTCATGCAATTTGTTGTTAAGCTCTTCTTCATTCAAGTAGGGGATTTCCAGGAAAATCTCTTCACGCACTGTTTTTATTTTCTCCTAGGTCAGTAGTATTGTAGAAAGCTGTGTTGTTCAGCATGTTGAGAATCTTTTTGTTGTAGGGTAGGTGTCCATTACTAAGATACCGCCTCTTTTATCTGCCTTCATGATTCTCCTGGATTTATCTTTGCTCCCTTAATGCCTGGGTTGTATTCTTGATGAGGTTGCATGTGGTTTGACTGTTGACTTCTGGTACTGGAGAGGTCAGGGTCCAGTTCTGGTGCATCGAGAACCTGAGGGAAAAAACTGGTGGGAGTGGTGCTGTTTCGTTGTAATAGGTGTTAACTTTGGGTTGTTTCCTGTGTGCAGCCATATTTATTCCTGTATGTGCTGGGTGTCTGATGAACATATCAGGGAGTCTGCCTTTTTTCTGTCTCTTCGGGGTGCTGTTCACCATAAATATTCATCTGGATATTCTTTAGTTTCTTTTTTTTTATCTTGACCTCATGCATATTTATTTTTTCTTAGATCTCAAATATTTTTTTTTCTTCTTCACAGGTTTCCTTCAGCTTAATCAGTCCAATCTGTGTTTTTGCCTTTTGGTTGCAGTTGTGTCTCATAAGGAGATGAGGTGAAGGCTAAGGATAAGGCATATAGAGAGTTGTATGAGAGAGTGGACACTAAAGAGGGAAAAAAGGACCTGTACCGATTGGCTAGACAGAGGGACAGAGCTGGGAAAGATGTGCAGCAGGTAAGGGTGATAAAGGACAGTGAGGGAAACTTACTCACAAGTGACGAGAGTATGTTGAGTAGATGGAAAGAGTACTTTGAAGGGCTGATGAATGAAGAGAATGAGAGAGAGAGAAGGTTGGATGATGTGGGGATAGTGAAGCAGATTAGCAAGGAGGAAGTAAGGACAGCTATGAAGAGGATGAAGAATGGAAAGGCTGTTGGCCTAGATGACATACCAGTGGAAGCATGGAGGTGCTTAGGAGAAATGGCAGTGGAATTTTTAACCAGATTGTTTAATGAAATTTTGGAAAGTCAGAGGATGCCTGAGGAGTGGATAAAGTGTTTTGGTACCTATCTTTAAAAATAAGGGTGATGTGCAGAGGTGCAGTAACTACATAGGGATAAAATTGATTAGTCACAGCTTGAAGTTATGGGAAAGAGTAGTGGAAGCTAGGTTAAGAAGGGAGGTGATGATCAATGATCAGCAGTATGGTTTCTGAGAGTGTTGTTGGAGAAATACAGAGAAGGTCAGAAGGAGTTGCATTGTGTCTTTGTGGACTTAGAGAAAGCATATGACAGGGTGCCTAGAGAGGAGTTGTGGTATTATATGAGGAAGTCGGGAGTGGCGGAGAAGTATGTAAGAGTGGTACAGGATATGTACAAGGGTAGTATGACATTGGTGAGGACTGTGGTGGGAGTGACAGATACGTTTAGGGTGGAGGTGGGATTACATCAAGGATCAGCTCTGAGCCCTTTCTTATTTGCAGTGGTGATGGACAGGTTGACAGATGAGATTAGACAGGAGGCCCCATGGATTATGATGTTTGCAGATGACATTGTGATATGTAGTGAGAGTAAGGACCAGGTTGATGAAACCCTGGAGAGGTGGAGATATGCTTTAGAGAGGAGAGGAATGAAGGTCAGCAGGGCTAAAACAGAATATATGTGTGTAAATGAGAGGGAGGGTAGAGGAATGGTGAGGATGCAGGGAGTAGAGTTGGTAAAGGTGGATGAGTTTAAGTACTTGGGATCAACAGTTCAGAGTAATGGTGAGTGTGGAAGAGAGGTGAAGAAGAGAGTACAGGCAGGGTGGAATGGGTGGAGAAGAGTGTCAGGAGTGATTTGTGACAGACAGGTACCAATAAGAGTGAAAGGGAAGGTCTACAAGAGGGTAGTGAGACCAGCTATGTTATATGGGTTGGAGATGGTAGCATTGACGAAAAGGCAGGAGTCAGAGCTGGATGTGGCAGAGTTAAAGATGTTAAGATTTGCACTGGGTGTGACTAGGATGGACAGGATTAGGAAGCAGTATATTAGAGGGTCAGCTCAGGTTGGACAATTTGGAGACAAAGCAAGAGAGGCGAGATTGCGTTGGTTTGGACATGTGCTGAGGAGGGATGCTGGGTATATTGGGAAAAAGATGCTAAGGATGGAGCTGCCAGGTAAGAGAAAAAGAGGAAGGCCTAAGATAAGGTTTATGGATGTGGTGAGAGAGGACATGCAGGAGGTTGGTGTGACAGAGCAAGATGCAGAGGACAAGAAGAAATGGAAAAAGATGATCCACTGGGGTGACCCATAATGGGAACAGCCAAAAGAAGATGATGGTTGCAGTTGTGTCTCAGTAGAATGTCTATTAACTCATTAACACCTATGTGGTGTTGAATGTCACACCTCTTTAGCAGCCTATACACATCTTGCATTCTAGAGCATTTTCTAAAAAATGAACTTAAAAAACATAAGATAAACAAATGTAAATATTTTGTGAACAATAAAAGCCACTAAAACTGTACATATAGCAATGTTATCAGTAAGAAGTGTTCTTTGCAGTGATAAGCCAGTGTTTTCATAGTCTTTCCACAAATACTATAATATACTGTAATGCATACAAACCCCAAAGGATATTTGTCGTATCTTAGAAATTGTACTACGATATTGTTAGAACATTTTTGTTAATCAGACATAAGGTTTCACATGACAAGAAGATATTCCTCTCTCTGAATGCATGCTTATTGAGATGTTTACAGAAATATGAAAACATATGCTTAATTGCTTTCCCCTGATGTCATGTAACAGTCTGTAAGTCACTTGTTTTTTGAAGTATTAAGTTCATATGGAAATACTGTTTTCATAATTACTACCAACCAACTGACAATATCTTATATGCAGTGTGATATAAATGGATACTGACAATGAATTTTCCTGTCTCCCAACATGGCATTTCACACCATGCCCCTCAATAACTGGCAGGGCTCTCAGTTATGGAAATATGAACATAAATATGAAAATGTGAATAATAAGCAACACATTAATTGATTAATTTCTCTACTGTAGGACATTCTAGACTAACAATCCTGTGTAATTTTAACTCATTAACACCTACTTAGTATGAAATGTTGCACTTCTTACAGCCTGCACATATCCTTACATGCCAGACCATTTTCTAAAAAATCAGCTTAAAAGCATATGATAATCAAGGCTTTTGTACTGCAGGACATCCTAGATTAACAATCTTAGTGTCATTTTATTAATAAATGCTTGCCCTCTCTATTTCTGTCTATTAGAAGCTGGTTAAGTCACTTAGTTAAAAAGTCAGACCCAGTAAAGGTTTGGACACCATAAGGAGTTATGGGTGTCAACAGGAAGTACACAAAAAAAGCACTATAGACTTGAACAAGTTAGCACCTATTTGCACCTTCTAATACTGCCTATTATTAGCTGATAAGTCCCTTGATTAAAGAAGCCATGCCCAAAAAGGCCTGAATGCCATAGGCAGTATGGGTGTGAACTGGAAGTATACAAAAATGGAGTTACAGACTTGGGTGAGTTAATTTCAGCTGTATCTCTTTGAAATTTTGTTCCATTAAGTTTTCTTTGATGTTCTTCCAGATGAGTTTTTTTTTGTAATTGTAAGCCTCTGGGTAGCAATCTTTTTGTGAAGCTGTTTGTGAAATATTGTTCTTCCCACTGGAGTCTCTTTCATTTCTTGAAGGTTTTCTTTAAAGGCGATAACAATTACAGTGTTCATTCATAATCCTTTCTTTTATCTATATGCTAAAATGTATGCATATGCATACCCAAAGGTCTACACCTGCTTTGTAAAAAAAAAAAAAAAACTTAAACGTCTATTATAGAATTGAAAGAACAGACTTTTACATACATTAAGTGTTCATTATATAATTGATGTACTTTTATTTTATTTACTTCAAATATCTCTGTAATTTTTTTGTAAAATCTGCACTGTAACTGTCAGTCTATTTTTTTGTTTTCAGAGCTCTTCTCCTCAGCCCTCCACTGAAAATGGCTTCCACCCACATGGACTAACCCAGTAAGCAAATCGTCCTTTGGGTCAGTTACTCTTTTAATGGTCTGCTCTAAGTTGGCTTCCTAGTTGATTCTGTCCATGAAGGTTGGGGCAGAAAGAAGGTCTTTGAACCCAGACATCTTATCAGTTCCTGTGGCCATGTTGATCATTCAGGTAGCTGCTATTTTGAGTCACTGTGTGTAGGCATGATCCAGGACCTACACAGCATGTGAATATATACTTGAAAGGTGCTTATCAGTGACTTCAGCCTCTCCACAGACTACGTACCCATAGAGTGGCGTACAGCAATGGTTATTCTGCTCCACAAAGGTGGAGCCAAAACAGACCCCGGGAACTATCGCTCTATAAGCCTGACTAGCTTAGTCTGCAAGGCTATGCAGTGCATCATCATGGAACTCATTAACAGAGACATTGGGAACCTCCAAACACTGGACCCTACCCAGTTCAGCTTTGTTAAGGGCAGATCATGCCTCTTAAACCTGGTGGACTTCTTTGAGACAGTTACCAAGGCTATAGACAAGGGAAAGGTGGTACACACAGCCTACCTAGACCTCACAAAGGCCTTCAACACCATTCCCCATTCTGGTATTATAGACAAGCTCACCAGCCTGAACATAAACCCCTATGTCACAAGATGGGTTGCCAACTGGCTCATGGACAGAACCCACATGGTGAGAGATGCAGGAGCTAGGTCCGACTCTAAACCGGTTACAAGTGGCATTCCCCAGGGCTCAGTCTTAGGACCCCTCCTGTTTGGCATATACTTCTCAGAGGTACAGGCAAGCACAGGAGGACTATGGCTGACCATGTTTGGAGACGACTGCAAACTAGGGGCTATAATTGACTCACCAGCTGACACAGACATCCTCCAAAAGGGTCTCACTGAGATTGATACCTGGTGTCAAAATCATGACCTCAAGCTAAATGCCAAGAAAGTGCATAGTTATCCCCTTTGGAAAAAAACAAAGTACCCACAAACTACCACATAGGTGGTAGTCCCCTAAATATGGAAGATGTAATAAGGGATCTGGGGACACAGATAGATAGTAATCTGTCCTTTGATAATCACATTGCCAAAATGGTTAGAAAATCCTTCTGTGTGGCCCACCTAATCACAAAAGGGTTTGCATCCAAAATAGGTTATTGTGCCCCTCTACTCATCACTCATCAGACCCATCATAGAGTACAACACCCAATTTGGGATGTACCCTACAAACACCTGCAACAGCTGGAAAGATCACAGAAGTACCTCACCAAGAGGATCACTGGCCTCAAACAGATGCTCTATGCAGCTCGACTGAAGAAATTACACCTGTACTTGGTTGCATACCGCCTACTCAGAGGTGATCTCTGCCTGACATACAAGGCCATGTCCAACCCAGAATTGATGGACGTGCTCCACCTAAAGAAAACCATATCCCCTTGAGACACATGCTCTAGGGATCTAAACCTGACTGACTTCCCATGCTTTGGAACAAGATTCCAGTCTACATTAGGCAGAGCTCCTCGCTAACACTCTTCAAGAGAAACCTTGACGAGTGGATGGGTAACAGAAAGTTTACCCCGGGGATCACTTCAGTGGCTCTGCTGGACAGAGGCACAGGGAACTAATCTAAGGGGGTGGCAAAAGCCAACACATTCTGGCTAGGCTTATAAATGCCTTCGGGCAGATAGCCTAGTACCTACCTATGAACCTATGCCAGTAAAATAATGATGCTTGTGAGGAATCACTCTACATAAGACAATAAATGGAAGATCCACTCGTACTAATTAAGGTCCAGCAGAACCGGGGAGAAAAAAAGATGGGACTACAGCAGTACATCCAGTAAATCAAGGTCACCTCATAAAAGCTGGGCACACTCACTGAATTTTGCTAACCTCACCCCTTGTTGCCCGCAGGTGGTGAACTTCTACCAAGCCAGATTCATCAGATTCCAGTTGGCACTGATTCTCATTTTTTACTTAATGAGTAACCTCATACCAAATAACTGATTGCATCAGAATGTGAGTTTACATAAGGTATTACTTGTGTTACCATGCACTTGTTCAGGACAGGCTAGGGTCATATGTATCCCAACATGACCATTAATGATCCATATACTGAAGCCAAAGTAACCACTTATTTAAAAACTTTTTCCTTGCGTTAATCGCCAATAATTTTTTCCCCTTGATCAGCTAGTTCATCCACTGGATCTGTCAACTCAGAGACAAGTCGTTTTACTTGTGATTATCATTTAAAGGTTAATTCCATCATTCCACACAAATTAAGGTATAAAATAATGTTTTTTCATGTTGCGTCTGTCTCTTCACTAAAAAAAGGGCCCAGCATATACATGTGATGTGTCAGATTTGAATATATGTTCACCTATACTAAAGATAAGATAGCCTAGTATAAACCTATGAACCTATGAACCTATACACCCACTACTCCTTTATTACATCTCCAGCAAATGTTGTTAATCTGTGGGAATATTCATCTTGGTCTTCACTGGGTATAAAATATCTAAAAAGCCATTCCTATGAGAATATTTTAGGTCTTCTAGATTTTGTGGCATATTTAGATACCAGACAGAGATCCAGGCATTGCTCGCAACCAATACCTCAACACAGACACTTTTGCCAACGCTGGTTTATCTTTTCTGATTTACTCTTCATGTGATATATAATAATGAATTTCTCCTTTGTCCCCCAGTGCATCAGACTTGTAGTGTGGACTTCCCCACCTCTAGGTAACTCCTATCAGCCATTGTTTTCCTCACCATTGCGCTGAATTGTGCTATGTGTCTTGCATACCTACATCTTTCTCCCTAAAACATATTTTGACTTATTTCCTATACAAGCACTTCAACAGTATCTATTAGCTGGCTTCAGTATTTGACTTTAGCTCCTCAAAACCTCCACTCATTAGCAAGCCCTCACTATCTTTTGTCTGTTTCACGGAAACCAGTAAGAACCATCACTTTTCAGTGATTTATAGGTTCATAGGTTCATACTAGGCTAACTGCCTTTGCAAGCCATTTTAAGCCTAGGCAATTATCCCCTGTGAGATTCAAACCCTGTACCTTGTGTTTGTAAGGCAAACACCTTAACCATTAGGCCACCCTCCCTTAATATCTAACATTAATTGTTCAATGCAGGAATTTTTACATAAATTACTTCCTAATCACACTCCAGAAGACACTTAAATACAGTCCTGTGGAACTCCCTCTTGGATGTCCACTATCAACTTCCATCTTGATTTATACTCCCCAAACTGGGCTAAATATAACATTCATTACTTTATCGATACCACCACAAGTCTAGTCCTCACACCCAAATTCTAAACATAAAGTTACTTTACTTCAAGCAACGCTAGCTTTCTTGTTACAAATAAATTGCTGCAATCCGGTCTTCATCCAAACCAAAACTTTTTCAATTATAGAAGACAAGTAAGCTTACACAGTGTATAACATTAACGGCGATATAAACAATTTCATGTCCAAAATCCTCTGCTTTAGGTCTGTGAACAGTGTATTATTTTTAGTTTTATTGTCTCCCTGTCTTTTTCATAGGACAAATCTTCCAAATGAAAAACAGCACTATCTATCCAGCCTCCTAGAAATCTTTCCATGTCACCCACAGATATAAGAATGGTTGAACTAGATCATAACTCAGAATATGGTTCACTATCACCACCCTTGTCTTAGCCTGATGCATCTTATAGGTAAGAAACTTTCTGGAACAGCTAAATAAAGCAATACATCCTTAATAAAAAGTGATTTTTTTTTACTTGCCGTTTATTCCAATTATAACTTTTTACCCAAGTATTTCTTAACAGTGTCACGAGCAGTTCCATGTATAGTGCAAATAACAATGGGAACATTGGACAATCTTGCTAAGTTCTCCTAGAAATTTGAACCTCACCACCACATTTAACCCCTGCAGGGAACTCCTTCTAGATTTTCAATAATAGATCAATGAGCAGCCTGGGGAAATCCAAACTTCAGTAATACAACTCTCAAGACGGCATTTCTGCATCTAAATTCAATGAATAAAAGGCCTTTTAGTGTTACTAACACTAATTTAATGGCACAGTAGTTTTTGATGATATTATAAATGTTTGATTTTTATCCCCACAGACCTGCATTGATTTGGATGTATCGGGTCTGTCAAAACTTAGCTAATCTGAAAGTCAATGGATACCTAAACTGTTTACAATTGTGATCAGGTATACTTAACTAAATGGGTACTACACTTGCCTTTGGTGCTGCAACAGTAGGGGACCATGGGTTCTATTCCCACCTGAGGTATTTGGATTCATTCAGTACTGATGCTGCAGTACAGCATATATGATACAGGAGTGCTGGACTGCTGTGTGCTATCCTTCACATGAGACGTTAAACCAAAGGCCCCATCTGCCCAAGTTGGCCATTGTTCAAGTGGCTAAAAAAGATTCCATGAAACATGTCAAAAAAGAGTAGGGGTCTTTATTAAATATCAAAAAGGCAATCCCTCCCTGATGTCTTTGCCAAACTTCCCCTGGTCAGTTTAAATACCACCTCAGTTCTTCCCTCAAAAAAGCCACTAGTCTAGTGGGACTAACCCAATCACCAAACAGTAAAATAAAATAAAACTTAGGTCTACTTGAAAAAGATAACAAGGGGTCTTTTCCTTCCTTTAAAAACACAGACAATTGTCTCTCCAAATAAGTAGAATCTTATTCTCTTACAGAAGAAACTTGGAGAATATGGCTGAATACTTGCAACCAGGTTTTCAATAATGCATCTCAAACCTCAGAAGGATTTCCATCTTCCCCTATAATTTTACCATTTGCTTACTTATTTAATTGTAATGTTAGTACATTCAATAATATCAACTTCTTTAATTCCTCAGCCCAGTCTTTCCATAGTTTTGGCAAAAATGGCACATCCAGGTATTGAAATAGTGAGACACTATGATCTGAATTTATCTATTGAATTGATTATAATCCATATCCAGCATCCTAAACCCTTGTAGAATTTTCTTGGGATTTCTATTACACTGTCTTGATCCCTTCTCCCTTATCTCAACTACTGCTCTTTCAACCATAAGTAGCCTGTGCCTTTGAGCAATCAGCTTCTGAAAACTTGACTAGTTAGCACTGTAACTTGCCTTGAGGTAGATGTTCCTGAATTCCTTCATTCCATCCAAATTATCATGACAATTATCATCATCAATAACCCTATTTTCCCTTTTTTTTTTTCTACATGGGGTCAGGATGTCATGTCATTTGCTGCCAGATTTCCTGATTCAGTGCTAATCTCCCACCATCTTCGAAAGTCATGCCTGACAGGTGCAGGTTTTCTCTCATACAGTTCATCCATTCATCTCCTGGTTGGATGTCCTTGTCTCCTCTTGCCTTCTCCCTGTCTCTCCCAAATTGTTTTCACTAAATCTTCTGTTTTCCTGCACATGTAACTGAACTACCATAATAGGATCTTCTTGTCATACTCTGCAGTTGGGCTACTTTCAGTTCTATTCTGATGTCCTCATTTATAGCTTTATAGCTTCATACTAATGTTAACTAGGGATTAATTTACTTACTGTCAACCTCTGTCCATCAGAGACATGGAGATCCAATGATCAGGGTTTCTTTTGAACAGGGTCAGAGATGAGGAGCTTATTCCATAGCACTGGGATCCTTTGAGACAGATTTTGGTCCCTCCAGCAGGTTTTATTTACACCACAGAGTTCAGATCCTTAGATCTAGTGTTTCTGATACTGTTTGTCTAACAGATGTGAAAGAGATTCATCAGAACTGGACCTGAGGATGCCTTATATGCTAGGCAGAGATCACTTCTCAGTAATCTGTAGGAGACCGACAACAGAGATAGGACCTTAAGGTGATCTGTGTAGGATAGGATATTTATGCCTTGGATTTTCCTGGTGATGAACCTTTGAGGGTGTTCCAACTGTTGCATGTGCCTGGTTATCTGTCCCACAGTATGCATCCTATCATCCATTTCAGGTACTTAATCTCGAACACCTTACGCTTCAACTGCTCTGTCTTCACTGCTCATGTTTTTGTGCCATAGAGAAGCACTGGTCACCGCACTGTTCTGTATGATCCCAACCAAATAATCAAACAACTTTTTCTTTGATTCCTCTAAGTTCTACTGAGCTTCTGTGGCAGTGCTTCTCATGTAGCTCTGTACCACAGTAATGTTCTTGTTCTCCAGGTATATTTGTCTTCACTTCCATGTCATTCTTACACTACTTTCTGCAATATTCTATCTTAAGATAATGTACTAGAACCCCCCAATATTTACCATCTACATGGTACCCAGCTCATGCTAAGTGAAACTGCTGAGCAGCACAATCTGAGATTAACAGTGGAGGAGACTCCTATCCCTTAAACTATGCAGCATGCTTCTGGGCGATGGTGAAATAAGCCTATTTAATCTGGGTCAGGTCTGATGTCAAGATGGACAGAATGTGAAGCCCAGCTTCTCCTCATACACCTCTGCAACACTCAATATGTCAAAGTTATCTAGTACAGTTGTTAAGAAAATCCACATCATTGAGGGAGTTGTTACCTTACAGACCATAATGATGTCTGAAATTCTAGTAGCTACATTCCAGTCTCAGTGTAGGATGATTATTCCCTGACGTAACACTATAACAATGCCGAACATCCCAAGTAAATTTGACTGACTAGCACCTGAGAAGGTGAAGGCAGGCTAATGTAATATCTCCCTTCCCTGGCACTAAAATCTTCCTTTATCTCTACAATGGCCCCCTTTGGTGCAAATACTATCACCTGTCAGTACATTGCTCTACAGTAACAAGCATGGCACCCTACTTTAAATCCTAATTTTATACATTTATTGTGCTCTTCTTCATATAGGTTCTTCTCCTGACGAACTACTAATTGTGTTCTTACTCTGCACATGTATACCAGCACGACTGATCTTTTCACTGGGTCTGTTGGGCCATTACAATTGCAAAAGAATGCATTTACACTGCCAATAACCTCATCAATGGATTATCACACCTATTAATTGTACCAACAACAGCAGGTCACACCTGAGGAGAAAACTGCTCTCCACCAAAAATAACTTCTGCCTTTAGCTTTAAGTTGCATTTTCACACTGTTTCCCAAGGTTTCCCAAATTTATTATCCAACAAATGCTCATTCCTAAGCTAACAAAAAACAAGCAGTAACTGTGCAAATAAGACACATACCAGCACTGCAAGAAAGGGGTGCCTGCTGTTCTTAGAGAACCTTTCCATAAGGCTCCGACACCAAAATCTGTGAGGTTCAGCATGTACCAAGACCTAAGCTTGTTGCTACAACTTTATCAGTGGAAGTTAACCAAGCAAATCCCATTCAGTTCAAGGTCTTAAACAATTTCAATATAAATTATTTTTTTACTTCTTCAAAATCATGAAAAAATATCTTATATAGGGTAACAGAAATATTTTATCAAGAAACCATTCAAGTGAGGAGGAGATGATGACAATGATGTAAATGGATTGTGCACACACAGGCAGGAACGACACCATCCTAGATTTATGGAGAACAACGCTGAAACTTTTAGTCTTAGCTCTGCTGTGATTCATTATGAATAAGCATACATCTAAAATGAAGGCAGGTACTGTAGCAGTGTTACCAGTGCCGATAAACTCAAAATCTTCTTGCAAGATAGAGAATATAATTTAAAAAGTTCATCAATGCAGGAAATAAGACCAAGTTTATTTCAACAACAAAGATCTCAATCTGTAGTGCCAGTTAATTCAGTCATGGCTACATTATAGGCCACCAAGGTCAAGCAGAAGGATGCAATGATGACATTATTTAGTAAAGAAGCTACAATGTTACAACACTGTAACATTTTACAAGGAGAGAAGCTGAAAGACAACTCATTTAAGTTACTGTCTAATGTTAAAACTCTATTTGTAGGTCTGATAAGCTGCAGGGAACACAGCCTGACGTTATGGGTCCAATTACAAGCAATTTACAGTTATCTTCTTCTGACCAAGCATATAAGTGCACTTTTTATAATATAGCTGTACTAGATAATAGTAAAGAAGTTCTCGATTAACTGTGAACATTCAGGAATTAAAAAGCATTATGATAGATCAAGCACACAAAATTCAGAGGCTGCAGGAAAATCAACAGGTCATACAAAGTGTAAGGACTTTAAAAACACCTAATCAGGGCCAATTTTGCAATTTGGTCAGGTTCGGGATAAAGCATTAGAAATAGAATACTGGGCCAGAGCAGAGAATTTACACATTGCTGGTATATCAGGGCAGTGGGGCTTAATTCAACCTCCCATTTTTTCAGCTGACAAGTTATTTGTGCTCCTGTTATGACAATACATCTCAAGCAAATATCAGTCTTGATTTGGCACAAAGGGTGCATCCATGCAGGTAAAGCATTAATAGCATGGCAACAAAGTAATTTCATATATTCAATGAAAAGAACAGAGTTTCAAATGACCAGTACGAGCAAAAGTATTTTGTGGACCAGTTCTCTGTATCAATATTCTAAGGTTTTCTAGCAAAGTTGTGGAGGCAAGGAAATCATATCCACGGATTAGGAATCTTCTATGGCAAAAGTCAATTTCAGTTTTTGAGCCATATTAAAAATTTTGCATAAGAGGTTTACACTTTTGTTTAATTCCCTAAAGAATGCTGAAAATGAACTTTATGCATTAGGGGTATTATGCTAGGCTTGTATGCACAAACTGTGCATTTGCTTCACTCAGCAGTAATCCACCACAGAACTCAAACATGAATATTTTTTTTTTATTTTATTTTATTTTTTTGATGGACTGTATTATGGTAAGGAGGGTTGGGTGAGGCCTCTTGCTGGATGGGTAGAATTTATTTAAGAAAAGGTATGGAAATTACTTCATGTAATCTGAATGGTTTAAGCTACATTATCAAGCTAAAATTTGATTAGATATTTAGGACATTAAAGATATTTAGGACATTATATTTTCACTTATATTGTTAACAAGAATTCTATTTTTCTTCAAACAAACATTTTCTTTTGCATGCTAGATCTTCCAATTAAGGTTTTGTTAACTCTTCTTCTTTCATCTGCTCCCGTTACAGGTCACCACAGTGGATCATCTGTTTCCATTTCTTCTTGTCCTCTGCATCTTGTTCTGTCACACCAACCACCTGCATGTCCTCTCTCACCACATCCATAAATCTTATCTTAGGCCTTCCTCTTTTCCTGTTACCTGGCAGCTTCATCCTTAGCATCTTTTTCCCAATATACTCTGCATCCCTCCTCAGAACATACCCAAACCAATGTAATCCTGCCTCTCTGGCTTTGTTTCCAAACCTTCCAACCTGGGCTGATCCTCTAATATACTTATTCCTAATCCTGTCCACCCTCATCACACCCAGTGCACACCTTAACATCTTTAACTCTGCCACGTCCAGCTCTGACTCCTGCCTTTTTGTCAATGCCACCATCTCCAACCCATATACCATAGCTGGTCTTACTACTCTCTTGTACACCTTCCCTTTCACTCTTACTGGTTCTTGTCTATCACAAATGACTCCTGACACTCTTCTCCACCCACTCCATCCTGCCTGTACTTTCTTCTTCACCTCTCTTCCACACTTACCATTGCTCTAAACTTTGATCCCAAGTATTTAAACTCATACACCTTTGCCACCTCTACTCCCTGCATCCTCCCCATTCCTCTATCCTCCCTCTCATTCACACACATATATTCTGTCTTAGTCCTGCTGATCTTCACTGCTCTTCTCTCTAGAGCATATCTCCACCTCTCCAGGGTCTCCTCCACCTGTTCCCTGCTCTCACTACAGATCACAATATAATCTGCAAGCATCATAGTCCACAGTGACTGAAGTCTGATCTCGTCTGTCAACCTGTCCATCACCATTTCAAATAAGAAAGGGCTCAGAGCTGATCTTTGATATAATTCCACCTCCACCTTAAACGCATCCATCACTCCCACCGCAGACCTCACCACTGTCACACTACCCTCATACATATCCTGTACCACCCTAATAATCATAAATCAGGAGATTTTGATATTACAGCCCTCAGTCATCTTATTATAGTTCGTGACCATGCCAAGTATAAAGAATGTAGAATATTGTTTGATAAGATTTTATGTAAGAGTCAGTTATTTATAGTTTGTACAATACATTCACCTTTTTCTGCATACGCTCCCATTTTAACCAGATTATAACAGCTAGTAGTAAAAACAGAAGCTTTAATCATTGCACATGGGTCACAGAGGCAATGAAGCAGTTTTCAGGGAGTTTGCGCAAACTGAAAATTTGTTTGAATCATGCAATTATGTGTATTCCACAGATTCAGGGTTCACTCATCATGATTTGAGATTTAAAACTTGTCTTGACTACTTTCTTTTATTTCTTAACCGTTAAGAGATTTTGGTACAAATAAAGTAATCTGGAATAGCTTTTCAAGAAGGATGTGATTTATTTTAAAGTGTTATTCTTGATAAAACAGACTGGCCTCTGTGTATTTTCCCTGCAGTACTGAATTTAGAAGGATTGCTCATTTATGGTTTATTTTTTGAGTATATATTGTTTATATTACAACAGAACATTACACATTGAACTTCCAAAAATCAACCTTCACAGCTGAAGTCACAGTTTCCTGTTGGGTTTATGGTAGCTTCACTTCTCTGAAACTATAGAATTTTCAAAAACAGTTATGGAGTAAACACAGCAAGAGGTAGACAGTTGCTCAAGTTATGTGGAAAATAAAAAGGAAGCTTATAATATTCAATTGCAAGAAATAAATTCCAAAATTACTTTATAGCATTTACTTGACCTCCAAAGTAATCTGCAGTTAATATCCAAACATCTTTAACAAAAGAAAGCATAAAATATATTCAGAAAATGACAATAAAAAGAGAATCCAGAAATAAAAAAAAGAACTTTACTATGGAAACTATAAACACAATGGCTCAACATGAAAGCTGATAAATCATGAAAAAAGCATGTTATTTTTTAACATAAGTTTCAACAAGTGCATATAACTCTGCCATAGCTTGCCTGCCTGCAGTCTCTTTGTTCATTACAGGTTAGAATTAACAGTGACAGAGATAGTGGGTGGTACTGACATTTTGAAGACTGTGAGGGAGAAGAGTTCTGTAACTGAATCTGAGGCCTAGGTAGCTTGCATTTGTTTACTCCCCTGCATAGAACAGATCTGATGTATTGGTAACTAGCAATCTGATAAATCAAGATCTGTCTATATACATATATGTGTGTGTGTGTGTGATATACACACACACACATACATATGTATACACACACACAAGCACTTATATATATATATATATATGTACACAAACACAGATATGCACACACACACACAATCTAAACTGAATGTGTATCAGACAATGAAATGCATGAAGTCTATGCATACACATTAAACAACACATCCACTAACTTTCCCTAACATTATGCTCTTCTGTTTTTGTAATGCTTTTCTGTTTTTGTCTGTTTAATGTGCTATATAATTTATATGTACTGGAGCTTTTTTCCTCGGACTTCCAATGAAAATGGGTACTTTGAACTTCCCCAGTCAACAAATGTCAGTAAGTAAATAAATTATATAAAACAGTTTTTGCTGGAGTGGAAACACCCCCACACCACGACATATCTGTATATACTTAGTCAGTGTTCATACAACAGTGGAGAAAAACGAAAACGTCCATCTTCCTACTGCTCCATGATCTCATATAAACACATTGCCACTCACTAATTACCCTACAAAGAGTCTAAAGTGCAACCAACAGATAAATCAACAAGGGAAGTGAAGCTATACACTCACGGACACACACACACACACACACACACACACACACACACACACACACACACACACACGCACACACACGCACACACACACACA